>NW_021318585.1:1173201-1190334 GCF_001605985.2 Dendrobium catenatum
TTATATTATTTACTCATTAGTATATAAAAATTTATCATTTTATGTTTACGCAATTTTTTGATTTTGAGGCTTACGCCTCAAAATGCCTTGAGGCTTACGCCTCGCCTCACGAACGAAAAACGCCTCAATACCCGATTACGCAATTTTAAACATTGCATATGTCATTGCTACTTTGATATAGTAACTTTATGTTACTACTTCCAAATTTTGGTTGCTCATACTGCCTACCTAGGGTACAAAGTTCAAACAAACTTCCTGGTCCGTAACATCAAAAAGCTTAATTAGAAAATTACAAAGATTGAACTCAACCAATAACCCAATATGAACAAGGTAACTGAAAATTTTTCGTGAAAGAAAATTTGGTGAATTAGTATGAACTTACAATTTGCTGCAATGATGTTGAAAGCACTGCTATGCAGGCGCATACAAAACCTTTGCCATTAACTTTGACATCTGTAACTGTACAAACACCAACACCCACAACCACCACAAAAACAGCCATCTTGACCTCTTTTGAATAGCGCTTGGTATGAAGAATCCATTCCATCACACAGACCACAGGAATCATGCTAAGCTTTGATATCTAAATCATGGTTACAATAATTCTTGTATTAGATTGATATGTTGAATTGAAAAAAGATGAAGCTGAAATGAAATCAGAACCTGGTAAAAGCCAACAGAATTTAGCATTAGGCTCAGGTTCATCCCAGTGATGGATGTGTTGGCAACAATGGAAAACCAGAGAAGCTCCCATAAGGGAACATGCTTTGACGCTGAATATCCGGTGGCGTTTGAAACTAAACCAACCAATGCAGTCACACCAAAGTGCAAACCAGTCAAAGTAGTTGCTGAGATGGAAAAACAATGGGGTTAATCACTGATAATCTAAATCAAAATAGCATCAATAATAAAGAGAAACGAGAATCTTGACGGTTTTCCAGGTGACATGTGAGAAGCCAACCAACATTCCATTTTTTTTTTTGTAAGATTCCAATTTTATTAGAATAGTAGCAAATACTTTACCCAGATCTGCTTGGGATGACCTCAAAGCGAAAGAAAAATAAAAAAAGAGAAATGTAGAAACCTCGTGTAACCTAATAGTCATTTCTAAAAAAATAGAATGGCCATGAAACATCATCGAAAGGCTGGAACATTACAGCCGGAGCAAAAGGAAATCCCAAAATACAGAAAAAAGAATTGGTGGTAAAAATCAGCTGTTAGTTTCCTCTTTCATTTCCTTCATTCTCCTTCAATCCAAACACAGATATAAGACACGCGTAATAGGGAATAAAGAGAGAGAAGAAAGAGTATAGGCAACAACGGATGCAACTCTAAAATATCCAAATTGCAAAAGGAAGAAAGATTTCCACAATGTCCACGGATAGCTTGGAAATATTCAACAATTAGGTTAGCAAGAAAAAGAATCCTTGCAGAAGGCAGAATTACTCGCAGCAGATCTGGGTTGCAAGATCATTCCCAGCAAAAACAGAGAATAGTAGACAGTGAGAGAGAGCAACGCAATTGGTGACTGACAGTACAAGAACTGACCAAACGTGAATGCGTAACCCGTGGTGGACATAAGTTGCTTGTTCGCCATGATTATCCCGACGGAGCTGACAACGTTCATTCCCCACGCCCCCACGTCCGATACCGCCGACGGCTTCTTCTCATCCTGCTGCTTCGTCTTCTCCATCCCTCGCTTCCTCCCAGCGACGACTATGCAAAATTCTACCGCCCTCGTCACCGGAGGCAAAGGATTAACGAGATAGGGAAAGGCAGGCGGAAGAGGATGGTGTAGTAATTGAAAGATATGAAAGGAGGGCAAGAACTTGTCAATCTTTCCGTATTTGTCTCTTTCTAATCGGTTTTTCTGTAATTAATCTTTCAATTCCCTCCTATTTCTCCGGTCTCTTTCGAGTTCTTTCCTTTCTGGTAGAAGCCGATTGCAGAGTTACAGTGGCAAGGAAGGACGAAGATTGCTGAAGCAGGAAAAGAGCTCAGGGTAAGAGAAAAGAAGCGGGTGATAACTTCATAGTTACAGATTTTTTAGGAGTAAAAATTTATGGTTTGGATATCTGTTGATAGGAATTTTTTTTTTTAACTTATTATATATAGATATATATTTTTAGATAAGATGAGCAAAATTTATTAAAATTTATTAAAATATATATTCAATTGATTGTACGTTGGAAGATTCAATGTGGCACGGATAGTTTTAGCATTATACAAAAATTCATACATGTTGATAAGTCAAAATTAGTTTATAGAAGATCGAGAAACTTTATGTGGAATTTGAAAAATAAAAAAGCTATGGGGATTGTCCAAGTTGAAATGATTTTAGTAACATGTGTCGCATGTTACAAATGAAATATTTTCCGACTAAACGTCACCAAAAATCGCTTTGATCCAACACGGATCTTGAGACATATCTTGCATGACAACTTTCAAAATTAAATTTGGGATCATTGGACATCAATTTTAGCAAATTTATAATCAAATTGAACGTCTTAGTGTGACAAATCCAACCATATCAAAATCATTCAAATATGAACCAAAATAGACCTAGATCAAGGGACCGAAACATATTTGAAAACTTTAGAATATTAATTGGATAACCAAATGATATCTAAATATGACAGGCTTGTAGCATAATCAAACGGCGCGGCGAGACAAACCCAACGAGCCTAAAACCGCTTAATTCTCACATCATTTCAACAACAACAACATCAAGCATTTGTTCCACTGCGTGGGGTTGGCTACATGAAGTCTTTTTCTCCATTTGTGTCATGTTAAATTTAATAAAGAAATGTCATTTCTATTATTTTCTAACCAAATCATTTTAGGTCTACCCTACCTTTCTTAAAATAAGTCAAATCTAATACCTCAACTTTCATAATCGGGTCATCGGAAGGCCTCCGTTTAATGTGACCAAACCATCTAAGGTGAGTCTTTCTAATCTTATCTTCCACTGGAGTTACACCAACCTTTTCATGCATATGCTCATTTCGTATCTTATCTCTAAGGGCAAAGTCACTCATCCACCTAAGCATCCTTATCTTTGCAACACTTAACTTAGTATTACGCTTCTCTTTTAATGGCCAACATTTGACACCATAAAGCATTGCAGGTCTCACCACAATCTTATAAAAATTTCCCTTAATTTTGAGGGGGGATTTTCTATCGCACAACAAACCCGATGCATTCCTCAACTTTAACCATCCAACTTGAATTCTGTTGATAATATCCCCATCTATTTCACCGTCACTCTAAACAATAGATCCAAGATTTCAAAAATGTGTACTCTTACTAATGACTTGATCTCCCAAAGTCACAATACCCTCAGTATGTCTATTGTTACTAAAATTACACTCAATATATTCAATTTTAGATCCACTCAAGTGAAAACCTTTAGACTCTAAGGTTGACCTTCATAATTCAAGTTTACCTTCAACTCCCTCTCTAGACTTATCAACAAAGAAGAATATCATCAGCAAAAAACATACACCAAGGTACATCTTCTTGCAAATATCAAGTGAGAACATACATGACTAAAGCAAAAAAGATATGGGCTTAAGACCGATCCTTGATGTAATCCAACTGAAATAGGAAAATACTTAGTCAAACCACCTTGTGTTTGAACACAATTAATATCTCATGGCATATCTTTAATGATTTGAATATAAGCATTATTAACTTATCTCTTTTCAAGAACTCTCCATAGCACTTATCTTGGAACTTTATCATATGCTTTCTCAAAATCAATAATATCATATGTAGATCCTCATTTTCTTTATATTTCACCATCAAACATCTCAATAAATGTATGGCTTCTATAGTAGATCTACCCGACATGAATCTAAATTGATTTTGAGAAACGTTAGTATTACACCACAACCTACGCTCCATAATTCGCCCTATAGTTTTAAAGTATGACACATTAACTTAATTCTTCTATAATTCACACACTTGTGCATCATCTTTATTCTTAAAAATAGAAATTAGCACACTCATTCTCCACTTATCCGTCTTCTTTTTAGTCTTCAAAACAATATTAAAAAGTTTAGTAAGCCACGAAATTCCTTCATCTCATAAGCATTTCTACATATATATTGGAATATCATCATGTCCAACAGCTTTTCCACACTTCATTTTCTTTAAAGCCTCTATAACTTTGATTTTACTAATACATCGATAAAAACAAAAAATATATATTTTTATTTAGGGTGCTAAAGTCACTAAAGTCAATCATATTTTCACATTCTTCATTAAAAAGTTTGGCATAATATCTTTATTGAAGATCATCTTCTAAGAAAATTACTTTTTGATCTTCATCCTTAATACACTTCACTTGAACTAAATCCTTACTACTCCTATATATTTGTTTGGCTAACTTATCCATATATCTTTCTCCCTCCTTAGTATCTACTGTATTATATAAATCATTAAAAGATAAGCTCTTTGTATCACAAATAGGTTTTTTAGATTTCTTACAAGTCTCTTTATAGTTTTCCTAATTATCAGAGTTTTTATTTATAAAAAATTTTTATAACAAATCCTCTTATTTTTTATCTTTTCTTGCACATTTGAATTCAACTACCAACTATTTTTAATATTATGAGTTTTTCCCTTTAAAACTTCAAGCAAATCTTTTGCAATATTCTTAATATCACTAGCCACTTTTTCCCAGATAACATTAATATCTTCATACACAGATAAAATCTTAAGATCTAAAATCATACTCACAAAAATATTTTTTTTTAATATTCTTTAAATGCACCAATCTAATTCTAAAAAATCGTTTTACTTTATTTTTTATTATTTCCCCCTTTATCTTAAATTATAAAACTAATAATCGATGTTGGGTACATAATTTTCACTCAAAATAATTTTATAATTTTTACAATCTAAATGATCTAATTTTCTAATAAGAAAATAATCAATATGCATTTTACTATACCTATTTTTATAAGTGATAAGATGCTCGTCTCTTTTTGTAAAAAAAATATTATCTATTAAAAAAATTTAAGTCAGAGAAAAATCTAATATGATTTTACCACCTTCATTTGTCGTTCTAAACACATGGTCACCATGAATGCTTTTAAAATCATTTACCTCTTTACCAACATATTCATTTACATCTCCTCCAATAAAAACTCTTTTTTTCTAGAGGAATCTTTTGTGTTAATTCTTTTAAATTATTCCAAAATTTTAATTTTGAACTCATATCCGAATCTACTTGAGGAACATAAACACTTATAATTAACAATCTTAGCATCAACAATAATCTTTAAAGTTATAATTTTATTTCTAATTCTATTAATTTTTATAATATTATCCTTCAAACTTTTATCTATAATCACACATATACCATTTCTAGTATGACTTCTACTCGAATAATATATCAATTTCCTTAGCTTTCTCTCCAACCCATTTTGTTTCTTGAATGCATAGAATATTTATCTTCTTATGAATCATAATATTTATTAATTTCATTAATTTTCATGTAAGGAGTCTATATTCTAAGTTCCTATCCTAATTACTACCATAATGATATCATTTCCCATCACTAAGGAATGTATTGATATAATATAATTGTCCTCAAGAGATCATTTGCGGTATATATGATATTTTCTCTTTGAGTAGAGGATGCCAATGATGAAGAAATTTGACATAATCACGATATTAATTGAAAAAGTTGGAGTTGATGTCAATAATATGCATCGGTCTTATTAACAATGATGACGTTCGGTGTTGGTATAAATAACGTGCATCAGTCTTATAAATGATGACATGCATTTGACAGTGAACATCGACCTTATAGGTGATGACATTCGTAAAAGTTGTTGACAATAAAATTAGTATGTGTCAACGATGTGCATTAGCCTTATAAATGACATATATTCAGATGTTTCGTACATTTTCTCAATTTTTTTATTGCAGTCAGCAATGCATGTTTGATCACCTATTTGGATAAATCGAACATTCTAAATCACTTTGGCTGAGTCCAATTTTGTTCAGTTTTACTAAAAAAAGAAAAAAAAAACCATCAATGACCTCTTCTAAGCTATCCAAATAGGCATATTCAATGCAACAAGTTAGCAAATAAAAACAAATCAAATGCCACCATCAAAATCTACAAATATAAATAGATAGAACAATTTGAAGCCAACGGAGTTATTCGCCCATAATCATGACTCCAAAGGCTAGCTGAACAGGATAAGTTTATTATTAAGATGAACAAATTTGAATCTAAAATAATCGTTGTGCTTGAATTCATAGCACATTTTTGTAAATAAATTTGAAAATTATGATGGGTTGAATTGGAATGCTCGGCAACAACAACACCATCAAGTCTTTATCCCACTACGTTTGGAGAGAATATTAGGTGCGGAGTGTGGATGGGGAGAACCATCCGCACAAGCATTGGGTACCTAGCGGTACCCGTACTCGGTACTGCTGGGTACCGCTAGGTACCCAGTGCTTGTGCGAATGGTGCGCACTCCGCACCTAATAATTTTTCCTACGTTGGGTTTGCTACATCAAGCTTTTTTTTTTTCATTGTATACTAGTCAAACTCTCATTTAAATCTAATTGGAATGCTCACCCTATTTATAAAATAAAAAATACCAAACAATCACTAGTTACGTCTTTCCCCTAGGGCTTCTCCAACCAAAAAATCTACTTTCCACTTCAAAATACAATAACAGTTGTATAAAATAGTAATTCATTTCTAACCGAACTCCATTCGTAACACAATTAGAACAAAACTGAGCAGTGGAGTAGGATGCGCCGCTTGACTCATTCGGGACAAAGGAGATGGAAGACGTGCGTCAATATTAGGTTTCAGAATAGTGCGTCGTCAATATTGACGTAACAATATTGTTCACGGCTCAGATAAAATGTAGAAATGAGTTTCCTTCTGCTGTTTGGGTTGACGCTCGTCGGAGCTGCAAACGGGTAAATGACGTTCGGTTGATGATGTCCTAAGTGGAGCTGTCATACCGGGTAAACCTGCAAAGCAAAATTTATTTGTAAGGTCTATTATAAAAGCTAAGCCTATAGCCCTAAATGCAACTAACAGTCGTGCAAATAGCTTAAATGTCTTTCAAATTCATTTAACGATCATTCATTTTGCGAGAAAACTCATAGCTGGCTTCTTTCTATATTGTGATAGTCAACCAACCGTTCCAGTACATAAACAGGAGAGCTTCAAATGTCAAAGAAGGCGAAAAAATTGCGTAGTAGTACTAAAATTTTCAAGCTTCGTAGTATAAATATGGTAATTATTTTGTTAAAAGACTAATACGAATAATAGTACTGGATTATTTCATCAATATGAATGGTCTTAAAGTTCATTTCCCAACCTCTTGGAAAATTGAAGATAGAAGCTCATTTTTGGTCTTTTTTATGCATGCGAGAATTTATCTTCTTAAAGATCTGTGAAAACCATGCACATACAAAGAAATGGAGAGCAGAGTATCAGGAGGTATAAGATATTTAAGTGGACATTTTATTTAGGAGAAAAATTATGGAGCTTGATCTAATTAAGTGAAATAACTTTACTGGTGTAAGCTAAAGATTGCAAAAGGTGTTATTTAGATTAGATAGAGAAAGCATAACTACAATGAGATGATCCTAATGACATAAAAAGTGATACGGTATGAGTCCGTAGTTGAGCAATGATATTTGGGGGGATCATAGCGTTGCAAAGGTGTTCAGAGGGTCAAAGTTGGGCAACAGGGCAGTGATAGCCATGATAGTGTAATCGGCCAATGCTGGTATGAGAATTATAGTTAAACGATGATAGTTAGAGGACACTAGTCAAGCAATTGTGATTAGAGGAGCATAGTCATGAGATTGTAATTGACAAATAAAAATTAGACAACAATGGTTAGGTGGCCATAGTTAGATAACGGTGGCCTAAGGTTTATAATCTAATGATCATGTCATAGTCGATTAGTAATGGTCATAAGAATGTAGCTGAGTGATGACGATTGTTAGAGAACTATAGTCAAGTGTAGGTGCATGGTCGAAGAACCATAGTCATATGATTATGATTAGAGAATCATAGTTGGGTGGGAGTGATCAGAGAATCATAGATGGGTGATGATGAACAAATAATCATAGTTGGGCATTGGTATTCGGAGGATCATACTTAAGCAGTGGTAATCGAAGGACTATATTCAAGCAACAGTGATTGGAGAACCATAGTATGTGGTCAAAGGTTGAGGTTAGATGACAGTGGTCATATAGTGATTGTCTGTCAATAGTTGTCAGGGTGGTAATTTGAAAGTAATGGTTCGTTGATGGTGGTCAAATTGTGATGGTCAGACGAAGGTGGACCGATGGTCATATCGGATTAATGTTGGTGTCGACTGTAAGTTTGTTTAAATTAGAATTCTAATATTCTTGAATCTAATTCTAAAAATTTCAAATTCAAATATGTATCAATATTCTTGCACAATTAATTAATTTTTGATGGATTTGTTTTTTTTTTTTTTTTTTTTTTTTAATAATATTAATCATATAAGTCGCCCCCTGTGATGTGAAAAGCTTTCAGAAGGTTAAGGCATGGACCTAATGTTAATTTCATTTAAATTATTATTGCTTATGGTTTAGGCTTCATTTGGGTCGATTTTTTTAGGTTACGTTTGGGACAATTTTTTCATTGCTTCTTAAAGTAACTTTTTAATACGAAAATTAATTTTTTGTACTAAAAAGTTATTTTAAGAAGCAATAAGAAAGCCGTTCTAAACGAAACTTTAATCTTTTTAAAGCAAATTTTAAATACAAAAATTATTAATTCATTACTTTATAAAGTAGTAAAAAATTATCCCAAACGATACTTTAGTTTAATCTCAATCATTTTGGATAGAGAAACTAGGAGAGTATAACTAATTTTGTTGGGAGAAGTTTGCGTGGTTGATTAGATAGCTGAAGCTAGATGGTGATGAGCTCTGAACTGTCATTTTAGAACTTTTTTTAAAAATAATTGTAGGGAAAATATATATATATAAAACGACAGATCTTTTATTTTTTTTATTCTGTCACATTCATTTTTTGCTTGTGTTGACGTTCTAGAATATTAAACTTAAGTGGAGCAATAGATAGTTTTAAAATATGTTGATGCCAAATTAATAATAAGGCTTCGTTTGGGGAGCAATTATTACGACCGGTCACCGAACGCGTTTATAGACTAATAATCACGTGCCACGTCACCTGAAACTCGGTATTGCTCGGTATACATTCGGATATGTTCAGATTTGACCGGACGTAATAATTGTTCCTGTATGGGACATCTTTTTTTATTATTTTTTCAAGTCATTTCTAAGCCATGTCCTTTTTCGAGCCATTTCTAAGTCAAATGAGGATTGGACTATACCAACTCAAGATGAATGAAATATATTAGACATGTATTATTTCATCATATTTATAATTAATTTAGGAGTTGTTTGGTTTGAATTAAGATAAATACTATAAAAAATTTTAATGTATTTAAATTCACTCTCTAGTTTAATTATGACATATTTATTTAAAATAAAATAAATATATAGTACCAATTTTAGATTTCGTTTGGGATGATTCGTAAAAAAGTTTTTTAATATAAAAATTAAAAATTTTATACTAGAAATATGCTTTAAGAAACAACAAGAAAGTCATCTCAAATGAGCCGGATGACTTTCTTGTTGCTTCTTAAAATAATTTTTTAATCTAAAAATATTAAAAAATTATTTTAAGAATCAATAAAAAAAAGATTCCGAACAAAGCCTAATCTAACAAAACAAAAGTATGTAAGCATCATTCTAATATTCCAACCTAATGAGTAATGAGGACGATGCATTTAATTTTGCTGCCGTGGGGGTTAGGCCTAGCGATCTTATGGTCCTCTTTCAATTTTCCAAAGGCCAATTAGGCAAAAAGTGAAGGGTTCAGCGCAATGATGAAGCTCCTTTTTAGGTTTAACGGATGCCATTAAGAGTCTTAGTATAGTGTAGTTTGAATGTTTGATGATATCAATGGCGTCACGCTTTGTCCATTATTGACTGTCTAATCAACCCTTTACATAAAAACCTACCACCACTTAGATGTCATGGTGGGTGTGGAACACATTGTTTTGTTTGGATAAATGAAAGAAAATGGGACAGAAAAACTAGGATAAGAAGGCACAATGGCCGTTAGGCTCAGCAAAGGCACAGACTACGAACCACTCCAAATTCGGGCACGGACCATTCAGAGGAGTGAAAGAGCAAGGACCACCAACAGCCTACCAACCACCATCTCCGCACACCACCTAAGGTTGTGAACTAGCCACGGATTGGAATGATGAGCCCGAGCCACATCATAGCCCATCCAATATTTTGAAGCAATGTATATATATATATATATATATTGAAGCTTTTTCTTAATTAAAGCTGGATTAAGTTATTTGAGTTTTCATTATACTGTTCATTTTTCTTAGCTCTCCCCAAAATATAGCACTCTCTCTCTGATGACCAACCAATCTAGTTGATGATGATTTTGATATTAAAGTACTTAAAAATGTTCATTATCGAGAAGGGGAAACTCGTCTTGGTTTCAAAGATGTTCTTATAGCTATTAGGTCATTTGATTAAAAAACTTGAATTTAGCTTAAACATAAAATAATTTTGAGTTCTATTCAAGCAGCTAATATAATAATAATGATTAAAAATTTTGGGGGACACGATCAAAGAATGTGTAGTGGATAGGATGCCGAGAGAAAAAAGCGTCAATGATAATGAAGAGGGATTGGAGGATCCTAATAAAGAGAGCAATGAGGAAGGCATTAATAGTGTGTAAAAGTTCTTTTTTTAGTACTAAATTTTTAAAATTAATTAACTGCAAATTATAAAATCAGCAGAAATTGATAAATTTAATTAACTGTTAATTAATGCGCTAATTTCAATATTTTTTTTAAGAATTTACTAATTAGGGATATACAACAAAAATTGATATTTTTACATGAAAATTTTGAGTATTATATATAGTATACTTGAACTTAGCTTGAGCTCAAGTCGAATTTGTGCATTGAGTTTGAGCTCAACTTGTTAAAATAAACTTAAGTTCGAGCTAGATTAAAGAGCTTGTTGATGCTGGAGAAGCTCACCAACAGAGGGTTGCAACTTGCAATGATAGCTCGTTATAGAAGCTAGGCGTCACTTGCGGAAGTCGAGAATGTTAGAATACCTAAAACCATTTATCATATTATGTATTAATCTTGCTGTCCAATAATAGCTGTACACGTGGAAAGCACAACTACAGCTATTATATATAGGTATAGGTATAGTACTGTAAAGGAAATGAAAAGTAAAATAAAGTTTCTCTTTTCTCTTTCTTTGCACTATTCATCTTCTTCCTTTATTCTCTGTTAGCTTCAAGAATGAGATTATGAGTTTCTACATGGTATCAAGAGCGGCTCGATACTGACGACCTCGCCATGACGACTCAACCTTCCGCTTCTGTCTCCTCCGGAGCAACGATCGGAGTCGCGCAACCGTCTCCGACGATCTCTCCGTCCTTAAAATTCGTCATCTCGAATCTAAAACTTCTCGTCCCTCACGCTCTTACACCGTATAACTTTCCTATATGGAGCACCCAAATTGCCAAATTATTCAAAGCAAATGGGTTTGCGAACTTTCTTGATCCAAAATCGACAACTGAAAATGTCGATCCAAATCAAGCTTCTCCAAATTGGTCCGTCACGGATCAGGATCTGGCTACCGCTATGTGCCGTGCTCAATGATCTCCCCAGCGGTTCTACCGTATGTGATACATCTTGAATCAACGTCGGACATTTGGATTATGCTCCACACGCGGTTCCAATCCTCCAACAGATCAAAGGTAATACAACTCAAAAACGAGCTTCACAATATCGCTATGCAGACGATGTCCATGACTCAGTATCTCACTAAGATCAAAAAGATCGTGGATCAAATATCTTCAGTCGGTTCGTCAGTTGACCCTGAAGATGTAATGATATATATTCTTAATGGTCTGCCTCCAGAGTATCAGTCGTTCACAACGACAATTCGTACGATGCAGACATCCCTGTCCCTCGACCAACTGTATGCTCTACTCATGAGTGAGGAAATCCATCTCAAATCCGTGGCGCTCAAACTTCCCAAGATGCCGGACGCTCAAATAGCCCTCTACACATACACGGGTCGGGGATGACGCGGTCGAGGTAGATCGACTAATGACAACTCTGTTACAAACAAGTCATCTCAAGCCTCCGGCATAACGTGTCAAATCTGCAAAAAGAAAGGTCATCAAGCGGATGCGTGCTGGCATAGACTCAATCCAAATTATGTACCAAATCAACCATCCTCCAAGAACTAGTCCGCACTTCTTGCCAATTACGACAACAACGCCTAGGCGGACTGGTATATCGACTCAGGGGCTTCATCCCACATGACTAACAAGATCGACAATCTGGCAAACGCACATGATTACATCGGCAATGACTCGGTGACCATAGGGGATGGAAGGTCTATACCAATTGCTCATACAGGAACGGGCATCCTTCTCACCCCATCCAGTACGCTTCTTCTCTCTCGTCTTCTCCATATTCCTTCACTATCGTATAATCTAATTTCCATTTCAAAGCTCGTCAAAGATAACCCCAATTTCTATCACATTTGACGCAAATGGCTTTGTTTTTAAGGATCAGATAACAGGTCTACCTATCCTTCAGGGCCCGTGTAAAGAAGGACTGTACACCGTCCCAGCCCAGCTCAATTCCTCGACTAAAGATCTCTCGGTGGACGTCCAACTCAAGCCGGACAGGCATTCCCGTCTCGGGCATCCTCACAAACATGTTCTGCAGACGATTTCTCACTCAAATCCGTCTCTTAGTATTTCTGTTTCTAATTCATTTTGCAATTTATGCGCTTCTTGTAAAGGTCATAAACTGTCGTTCGATAACTCGATTAGTAAAACCACTGCACCTCTAGATTTTATTCACTCGGATGTTTGGGGACCTTCACCGGTCTCATCACACCAAGGCTTCAAATACTATGTAATATTTGTTGATGATTACTCTCGGTTTACCTGGCTATTCCCAATCATGTTAAAATCTGACGTTACTAGCATTTTTATTCAATTTGTTTCATTAATCGAACGTCAAACAAACCGTAAATTAAAATTTATAAGGACTAACGGTGGAGGCCAATTCATCAATCATCAATTTCAAAACTTCACCCGCAAGGCTGACATCATTCACCAAACTACATGCCCTTACACTCCTGAACAGAACGGGATCGCTGAAAGGAAGCATCGCCACATTATAACTACTACAAGAACGTTTCTTCACACAGCAGGATTACCGCTTTCCTACTGGCTTGACGCAGCAACTACTGCTACCTATCTCATTAATCCCCTCCCGTCCGTCACAACAGTCAATGTATCCCCGCTTCAACGCATGTTTAACATTGCCCCATCTTACAACCATATGCGTACTTTTGGATGCGAATGCTATCCTCTGTTACCACCCACTCAGCGTACTAAACTAACACCCACATCGCCGCAGTGCATATTTCTTGGGTATGCCGACACAATGAAAGGTTACAGGTGTCTGAACACCCAAAATCATCAAATATTCATATCTCAACATGTCAAATTTGACGAATACAATTTTCCGTTTAAGAACAGGTCCTTGCCAGACACTCAACCTCAAGGCATCACACCACCATCTCTGCTTATACCTCCATCCATGACAAAATCTACGCATACCAGCATAAGTTCGGCTCAGTTCCCTGCCAGAGCTCTGGACACGCCTCAGCTCCCTCGCCTGAGTCCGTAAATGATCGAACCATCAGAAAACAATGCTAATGTGGCCCCGGTGAGGGTCACTACATCAAAGCAGACGCACCACATGATCACACGAAAACGAACAGGTTCACTCAAGCCTGTAAACAAACTACTCAACTTATTACATACCGAATTAAGTCACACAGATCCCACGACGTATACCGAAGCAAACAAACATTTCGAATGGATAAATGCAATGGCAGAAGAATTTTTCGCTCTACAAAAATAGGGTACGTGGGAGTTGGTGTTGCCTCCGTCCAACAGCTCGGTACTTGGTTCAAAATGGACATACCGAACTAAACGCAACTCGGATGGCTCGGTTGCAAGACGTAAAGCAAGGCTTGTAGCTCAGGGAAATCAACAAGAATTCGGTCTGGACTACCAGGAAACATTCAGTCCGGTAGCCAAACTACCAACTATTCGTATTCTATTCACCATTGTGTTATTCTACCAATGGCCAATACATCAACTTGATGTGGCCAATGCGTTTTTACACGGGGATATCAACGAGATAGTTTACATGAAACAACTTAAAGGATTCGAAGACTCTTCCAATCCCGATCACGTTTGTCGCCTGCGGAAAGCGATCTATGGACTGAGGCAGGCTCCTCGCCAGTGGTACACAACATTCACATCGTATCTTCTTCATCTGGGCTTCAAATACAGTCAGGCCGATCAGTCACTGCTCATTCTTCACCGCAATCAAACACATATCTACCTGCTAGTATGTCGACGACATACTACTAACTGGTAACGATCCCACAACGATGAAGGCACTAGTAGCTCAACTACAATCAAAATTTACAATGAAAAGCTTGGGCGAAGCGCATCATTTCCTCGGCATAAAGATCGAATCATCTCCATATAAGTATTTCCTGTCTCAAACTCTTTATGCACAATCGATTCTAAACCTTGCCGAGCTGCAAAAATGCAACTCGGTAGCTAATCCTTTGGCAACCAAAATACCAGATGTCTCTCCCGCCGATCAACCTTGCTTCTCAGCCAGCGCCTACCGACGTATCATCGGTTCACTCCAATACCTTACACTGACTCGCCCGGATATAGCTTACGCAGTCAATATGCTTTCACAACATATGCACAATCCAGAAGTTCAACACACTGCTCTGCTAAAGAAGTTGCTTCGGTATATACAAGGAACATCGGCATTCGGTCTTCCCATCACACGATCAAACCTGACACTTCGCACCTTCTCAGACGCTGACTGGGCGTCGGATCCGATCACGCGAAAATCAACTACGGGATTTTGTACATTTCTGAGTGAGACATTGGTATACTGGACAGTTAAGAAGCAAGCGACTGTCTCTCGATCATCAACAGAATCGGAATATAGAGCGTTAGCTTCAGCAACGGCGAATACAATCTGGATAAAGAAACTCCTAGCTGATTTTCTCATTGATCACCCTCAATCAGTCGACCTATTTTGTGACAATACTTCAACCATTGCGTTGGCAAATAATCCTGTTTTTCACGCACGAACAAAGCATATCGAAATCGATCAACGCTTTGTTCGGGATCACATTCAAAACAAGATTATTCGTCTGCTGCCAATTAGCAGTGAAGATCAAATCGCGGATATCTTAACAAAACTGCTTTGTACACCTAGGTTCAAAATTCTTCGCTCCAAACTGACCATTGGACCCAATTGTCCGTTTGAGGGGGAATATTATATTAGAATACCTAAAACCATTTATCATATTATGTATTAATCTTGCTGTCCAATAATAGCTGTACACTTGGAAAGCACAACTACAGCTATTATATATAGGTATAGGTATAGTACTATAAAGGAAATGAAAAGTAAAATAAAGTTTCTCTTTTCTCTTTCTTTGCACTGTTCATCTTCTTCCTTTATTCTCCGTTAGCTTCAAGAATGAGATTATGAGTTTCTACAGAGAAAGAAATAGCTCAATCGAGAAGGAGGCAACAGAAAGGTGCACACAACTCAGCGTAGCATATTGGTTGGTAAGTTTGACTATCAACTAAGAGGTCATGACTTCGAGTTTTATGCATGTGATGTGTGTGTGAGATTTTCTTAATTGGCTTAAATGCTCCCTTAAAAAAAATGGAGCTTTAATGCAAAAATAACAGTTACATTTAATAGCAGCTATACTTAAATAAATAAAAAAATACTTGATACGTCATCACAAAATTATCTTGATTGGGCACGAATCTCGAGGCAAAATCAGTTCGGAAACTTCAAAAATTAATTTTGGGAGCATATGAACTCCGATTTCAGCGAGCTTATAGTCAAACTGAGCGTCTCGAAAATACGAACCCAACGATTCCAAGATCAACCCAATCCGAGCCCAAATGAGTCTGAATCAAGGGTTCAAAGCGCTGTTGGAAGGTTCAAACCGCAATTTGAGTTACCAAACGGTCTCCGATTTTGACGAGCTTATACTCGAATCGAACGGCTCGACGAGACGAATCCGACGAGCCCAAGATCATTGAATTCCGACATCATTAAGGCCTTCAAATGACCAACGAACGGTGCATGATCAAAGGATTCGATATCGGCCGTCCATTCAAACCACTCACAATTCGCCCTTGATCTCACACCTATTTACGGGCTATGCCACTCCAGAAAAACTATAAATAGAGCCCTCATTCTACACCAAAAGGGGGGCTCAAGTGAAGAGAGAGAAGAAGGAGAGGAGAAAGGGGAAAAGGAGATTCCTCACCTCCTCGACCACCGCCGGAGCTCTTCCTGCCGCCTGAAGACACCGGAACTCTGCCGGATTTTCGGGAGAACGCCAGAATTCTGCCCAACTTCCATGGGATGCTGAAATTCTTCCCAATTTACAAGAGAATTCCCTCATGACGCCGAAACTCCGCCCAAGTGAAGACGGAGTTCTCCTCTGCCACCAAAGACGTCGGACTTCTGCCCGACGTCGGACCTTCACTCTTCGCCAAGCTTCTACCCGACGCCGGACTTCTACCGGTTATCGGACTCCGCTGGACGTCTATGCGAAGATGCATTTCTTTTCATTGCTGGACTTCTACCTGACGCTGTCCTACTGATCTTCGTCGTCAGACTACAGTCCTTTCGACCTCCGTCGCCAGCCGACTACGGTCCTCCTGACTTACGTCGCCCGCCGACTACAGTCTTTTTGACATCCGTCGCCCGTTGAATACGGTCCTCCTGACTTATGTCGCTCACCGAATACATCCTTTCCGACCTCCGTCGCCCGCCGACTACAGTCCTCCTGACTTACGTCGCCCGCCGACTACAGTCTTTCCAACATCCTTCGCCCGTTGACTACGGTCCTCCTGACTTATGTCGCC
>NW_021318585.1:1190434-1204547 GCF_001605985.2 Dendrobium catenatum
TCAAGAATGCACTATAGTTGTATTTATATTTTCCAAGATGTAGGTAACTAAGTATCCCAAGAGATGTTCTTTTTCTTTTCTGATGCTGCCATGTCCCCATAGATATGATCTATGATAAGTTGGGCTTCGTCGATAGGGTGATAATCTATATAAAAATGTTAGAACAGAAAGGAGAGGGGTATTTGCTCACTAATCACCAGCTTTAAGAATGATTGAAGATCTAAAGGATACTGCTGATGATACGGCAATTTTTAGTCACCCCGGAGACTCTAGCAACATGAAGGTTAAACCCCACTTTTTCTAAGTCGCATTATTAGGCTTCATCCATTTGAAATGTGTTTTCCTCATTAGGGTGTGGGGCTCTATATTCCTTGCCAGTCCTTAAGTTTAGACAGGCTCCATATGTCATGCTTAGTGATTTCACACTTACTTTGTTTAGAAGACAAAAGGAACTTATGCTAGAGTGGTTCGGGAGTTAAGACTCAGTGTTTGCCTAGGAAATAGTGGAAGGTTGCTTGTTTGTAGAAGTGGACGAGAGAGAAGTATGAAATGGAAATTGGGTTAGGCAGGAGAGAAGGTGCATTCACCTTAAATTTATTCTCGCTTTGGCATTAAGATGTGAGATGGATGTTGATTTTGACGGAAGCAAAACGAGGAAAAAGGATGTCCTCAATTCTCCTTAGACAGGGAAGTATTTGTTCTGAGGCAGTTCCTGATTGGGCTTGCTGCCACTAACACCTGTTTGATCTGCTTGCTTGAGGAGGCCATTGACAACTTTAAAGCTAGAAAGAGGACTTGAAAGAGAAGGTTTGAAGTGTGATTGTTAAAGGTTAGAAAACCTTCAATATTTAAAGAAAAGCGATATGTTTTGTCCTGGAGTAAAGAAGTTTGTCGCTGGGAGAAAATCATGCGTTCGGTTGAGCTGGACGGAGAAATTTTCGTAGCAGATGATCAAACATTTTAGTCCAAAATGTTAGGCTTTCTTCGTAACAACACAGACTTGCGATGCGTCCTTAGTACATGCTTTTTGACTTAGACCGATCGTACATACGCAAAAAACTTTTGTAACAGACTATAAAAGTAAGCTCATTTAGTGTCTCTTGAAAACGCGTCCTCCATACAATGAATTATTTCTATATGTTCGTGCTGGACGGAACCAAAAATTCAACAGACTAGAGTCCATATAAAAACTGATCTTTTCCACTTCAACTGCTGACATTCAATGCTTCTCGACATTTGAGAGATTTGAAAAGGTCTTCTGTCCTGGACGAGTCGTCAGATTCGTACGACGATACTAATATAAAAGCAATTGCTCTCGGGACAAACGGTTAAATTGCGCGCAAAATGGTTCTTTCACCATCGTCCAGTACGAAACAAAATTTGCGTCGCTGGGACGACTTCTCTCTTCAATTTTGAATTTTGAACTTTATTAATTTAAGCAAAATCAAACTAACTTTCAAAACACAGAGAAACATAAAACAAAACTATGACTCCAAAAAAATTCATTTCAAACACACAAAATTTCACAAAAAACAAAAATAAAACAAAAAACAAATACACTTAGAAAACATAATAATATCAATGTTGGCGGAGACATTTTGTTTAGGCATTCTAAATCAATAAACACAAGCCTGTTGTCTTAAGTCAGGTGAACTGAAGGTATCAAAGGCTAAAGTTTTGTAAAAATGTCTGCAAATTGTATTTTTCAGTTTGAACATGTGTGAGTTCATTTCTTCCCTTGGATACATCGATCCCTTATTGAAATGATTGCCTTATAATCAATGATGTTTGGTTCAGAAGTGTTGCATAGGATTTTGGATAATACAAATTAGGCACTAGTATTGTCACATAAATTAGAATAGTGCGTATAGTTAATCCTAATTAATCAAGGGCTGTTATTTTAAACCAAAAGTAGCGTTGTCGCCACACACTTCCCTAATGCGAATGTAATTCTGGCTTACTGCATGTAGATAGGAGCTACCTGAATTTTTTGCTTTCTACTGGACCAGGGTATTATGAATGTTTCTAAACGAATTTGGACATGTCTGAAGTGCTTTTCCTATCCACTCTACCAGCGCTGCAAAGTCAGAATCTAGAATACCAACAATATCAAATGAAAAGCTGAACTTAGATACCAAATTCCTAGTTTTGAGTTCCTAGTAAGTATCTTAAAGATCCTTTTCACTGGCCTGTCAAAAGTGTGAATTCTTTTGATCTGATTGAAATCTAGCAAATAAGCAAACACTGGAACATAATATCTGGTCGGCGCTAGCAGTCAAGGTAAAGCAAGATCTAATAATCCCTCTATATGTCCTTTTGATCAACAGATTTATCCCTCTGAAGGTTCTTAATCCAATTGAACTGAGGGAACTCAATTGGTGTACTAAACAGGTATCGCATTGTTCCTTTCATATTTTTGAGGATGTCCTTAATATATTTAGTTTGGCTAAGAATGTTCCTATCCTCAAGTTTGCTTAATGTAAAGGACCTAGAAAAGTAATTTAAATCTCCATTAACACTCATTTCAAATTCACTACTCATTGTTTAGAAAAATCAATCATCAAGCGGCAAGATTTTTATTTGAAGATCCAAAGATGATATCATCGCACATAGAATTTTGTACAAATGAGTTATTTCCTTTTCAAATTTCTTTAAAAAGAGAGTTGGTATCCATCTACTTTTTTCAAAGACTCTTCAAGTAGGTTTAAGGTGCTATCACTCTCTCAGTACCGCCCTAGGAGCGGTTTCAATCCGATATAATGCTTCTTTAAATTTGAAAAACATGATTTGAGTATTTTGAATTTCAAAATCCTAGAGGTTGTTCTACATAAAACATAAAATTGCGGCTCTTCAATAACCCCATTCAAAAAGGCCATTGTTTACATCCATTGAAATAATTTAAACCTTAAAACAGGCAAGGCAGTAAAACCCTAATTGCTTCAAGTAATTGTCTTAAAAGGGGCAAATGTCTCTCAAATTGATTCCTTCAATTTGATTATATCCCTTAGAAAACTAATCTAGCCCTTATTTCTAATGACTACTCCTGAAAGTCATTCATTTTATTTTTGAACACCCAACTTGGTTCCAACAACACTTTGATCTTTTGGGCCTTGAGGTTAATTTCCAACTTTAATTCTTTACAAATTGAATTCAAATCTTCTTGCTTGGCTAATATCCAAAATCATCGAAAGTGTTTGAATCAATATTGTGGGTTCTATTATTGAATAAAGCTGAAATTGATTGACTGTCCTATTTAATCCACGCACTAGTTTTTAACACCCGTCACTAGGTTCTCCTATAATCAATTTCTCTTGGGTGGTTTTTAGAAAATCTCAATATCTCTAGGTAAAAGGGGTTTTTCTCTTTTCCAATTTTCTTCCATAATTTTATCCAAATTTAATCTATCAATCTTTTGGGTGTGGTTTCACTCATCTTTCTTCACAACATTTGGCTCTATCCAATTCCCAGATCATTCATCAAATACAACTGTATGATTTCTTCAATGATTAAAGTTCTTTTGTGAAATACTATTAAGATTTCCCAACATTTGAATATCTATTAAAAAATTTTCCTTTCATCTGATTTTGGATCAAATTTCCTAAGGCAGATTTTCCATTATTATGTATATGAACATCTTGCCAATCCAAAAAAATAAGCAAAATGTGATCAAATTAGGGTTCTTCCTTTTAGCAACTCATAGCGATGTTTTTATTTTAAGTTTGAATCTTACATATCTCCCTATTCAGACATAGCATGTAGTGCTAAACCGCCTCAGCCCAAATATTTAGGAAGTGAGTATTTCTGCCAACGATTGCTCGGAGTTTTGTGTCATTGTACTGGAATACTGACATGGAGCGTGGGAGTTGATTATTTAGTATAATCGTGGTTCCTAGTGTATCATAATTACGTGAATTGTTTTAAGATGTTGGGTTTTTATAGGTAGATATCTGAGGTATAGACGGCTTCTATAGAGTTATATTTTTCCTTTAACTACTCCCATTTGTTGAGGGTTCTAGGTGCTGAAAAATTGTGATCAATGCCCTTTTTCCTTACATAAAATTTTCAAAATCTTTCATTTTCAATTCTCCTCCATGATCACTTTGTACGGAAATTATTTCACATCCTAGTTTTCTTCTTTTGAATCCAAGTTGAAAATTTTTGAATTCCTCAAATGATTCCACTCTTATGAAAAGAATCTAACCCATGTGAATCTTGAGAAATCATGCCACTTATAAAAATCTGTATCCTTCCCTCCTAGCTCAGTCCTACTGGTCAAAAAGATCATGTTGTAGAATTTCTAAAAGTTTACTGGTTCTAAGATTCTTATTGGACCTTAAAGAGGACTCACTTGTTTTCCTAATTGGCATGCATCACAAAGATGGTCCTGTAAAAGTCTAAGGTTTTGGTATACCCTCTCACTAGAGTTCTTTTGGGTAATTCTCAGAGATTTTTCATACTACGAAATACAAAGTCTCCTATGTAACAGCCATGATTCATCAGAATAGTTTTTAAACAAAAAAGCAGTAAGCGAAGATTGAATAGATTCAATCAAGCATGTAAACATTGTTTACCCTTTTTCCAGTAAATTTCTTTCCCCATTTAGGCTTAATAATGCAGCTAGTAGGCTAAAAATTTCACAATTATAGCCCTTATCACATATCTGAATTATATACTTAACAGATATATGTTTTAAGCCTTCAACAATAATACACTTGTCTATGAAAAGTTTTTAAAATTCCAATCATACATGACCAACACACTTTCTTTGTGGTATTTATCTCCAAGTGTAACCTTGGCATCCATCCTGGCTTTCTAGCAATTTATGAATTGAGCAGTATCTCCAGTCCTTGCTTTGAACATACCGCTATCCAGGTACCATATGCTCCACGAGGTGTTGTGTTGGAGAGGCACTCCCTGTAAAAATCCTCAATGGTGGTAGTACCTGGGAATCACTAGTTATGGGTTCACCTATTAAAGAACATTTTAGATCAGATTCATGTTAATGCATAAATTCTAGAGTTTATGCATCTTAGTTCTCACATCAATATATAGATTTTATCCATCAAGGTACAAATTACGTGAGCTATAGTGTCCTAAAATAACCACCACATTATTAATTTATCATTAGAATAATATCCTAATTTTCTTCCATGTGATTGGGCTTCTAAGCCGGATTTTCAATGAATTTAGGATTAGATATTTTAGGATTTGTAAAATCTTCAAGATCTAGGGGTTTCCTATTATCCCGAGAGCTCTTATAGTTAGTTTGTAAAATGAATTCATATCATTCCAGATTCGATGGTAATAATAATTCCTTATGCTTTGCTCTCAGATTCATCCTTAAAATTTTTAAATTCTTTTCAAGTTCTGCATTGGATGATTTTAAGTTCTCAAAATTTTTATTTCAATTCATCGTATTCATCATAGTATTATTCATCGTGGTTGCCTATTTCAGTTCTATTAATACTTTCATTTGGTCTTTTCCTATAGGAATCTTTCCGGATGATTCCTATCCTTGATGTATTCTTCCAGTTAACTAAGATAATCTAGTCATGCATCGTTGGATATTTTATTTTATCCTATATGACAATTTGCATAAGTGTCAGGTAACAGAGTTTTAATAATCATCATCAGGCTATTAAATCATAATACCTACTGGCTTGTATCTTGAGGTGGATACTCCATTATTGTCTCCTGTCTTTCATCAAGCAAGGATTTTCGTGACTTTTCTTCTTCTTCATTTCAGATTTCTCAGGAGAGTCTGATTGCTACTGTTGTAGTCTGCCCAGAAAGCCGTCTTTGGAAACTTACTTCTGACCCTTACTTTTGCCATTTGATTCTCCTCTACTCTCCTTCTTTGCTTTTAGGAGTGGCTTTGAGTATTGGGCATTCCTCAGTCTTGATATGTACTGGTTGTCCTGCATTCATAACTTAAATTAACTTCATTATGAAACCTTGCATTTGCTATTAAACTACCGTCTGTTTCATTGCTTCATGACAATATCTTTCTGCATTTTCTTTAATTAAAGCTTTTGAATTGTCTAGTCATCAGTGCAATATTCTATTCTATCCCTCCGGCTTGTTGAGTGTTCAACTCTCTGACTCTTCAACATTATAGGATGTAATATTCTTCTCCCTTTCATGGGTTCCTCTGCATAAATTCTTATTCTTTGAGCTTTAGCGTCTCTGCCTTACCATAAGAAATCGAGTTGATTCTTCAAGAAGATTGTCCATAGAATATATTTTTAGATTTTAAACTCTTGTAAGTTGACAAGTAATTTTAGCATCATAAGCAGTAGGATAGACATCTTCGTCAGACACTTCTTTATTGACCATTTTAACATCTAGTTAATTTTACCAAGTGCATGCAAAGAAGTGAACAATTTGGTGATGAACTTTGTGTACATTGTCAGAATTACTGGAATTTCATTGAGTTTTTCATTGCGAAACACACTTTCATAGTCATGTAACATTATTGATATTGGAGTCTTAGATTGCTTAACCTCATTTGTTCCTCTTCTCGTTAGTTATATCGAAGTCTATTCCCATATGTGCCTTCCGACTCTCTTTTGCAAAGTGGAAAACCCCGCTTGTAGTCTTCGATTTTTAAAGCACAAAGACTATTTAACGCATTTGGCATTTAATTATGCTAAGTCACGTTCTTCTATAGTCTATTCTGCTTATAATAGGTTTTCTACTCTAGCTCCTCAACCGTAATCCTAGTTTAGGTTTTGTGTGTAACCTTCTTGGGACTAGCATCCACAATGCGATAATAAAGTGACTGTAAAAAGTAGACAAGCATGTTTTCTCAAATCATCAAAAAGGTATTCGAATCGAATACAGGTGGAGGTCTAGTGATTAAGAGTAACTTTCAGGTGTGTTTCGGTTTCCCCAAAAGTAGCCATCTACGTTAATCAAAAAAGTAGTTCAAATTATGATTTGAATCCGAAGCTCTGAACACTTTTGTTGAGTCTTGTAATTGGTTGTTATTAACTATAGTGAATGTCTCCTAGGCTATCCAAGAGGGGGGAATTGGTAACTTTTAAAAATTTAAGTCCCCTTTTGAAAATTAAGTTGACCGAAATAAACATTCTTTAATTTTCTAAAAAAAATATTTTCAACGCACAGATTTTTAAAACTAATTTAAAGTGCGAAAACGTAAAATAGTAAAGTAAATGACACCAGAATTTATAAGTGGTTTCGGTCTAAATCAGACCTAACATCCACTCCCGCAGAGATATACTCTGAGTATATTACACTATACCAATAGTGACTCCCTTTTGCACACACAGCAAGGCGGAGAAGCTTTACAACACACTCTTTTTTACACTCCCCGGTGTGGTAGAGAAAACCGTCGTCTCTTTTCTTATACTCAATCCCAGTGTTGGCAAGTAGAACCATCCCATCTTCACATATCCAGTGTGGCAGAGAACGCGTCGTCTCTTCACACTCTCCTAGTATGGGTCAGAGAACCCTACGGCTGTTTAGACTCTTCCAAGTGAAGGCAGAGAACCTTCGACTAGTTTACAGACTCTCCAAGGTGTAGGCAGAGAACCCTTCGGCTGTTCACTCTCCAGTGTCAGCAGAGAACGCTGGATTCTCCTTGACAGATCTTCTTCACAAGATCTAGAAGGAAGAAGGAAAAGAGTGAAGTAATCCCAATTCCACAAGTAGAGGATTCTTTACCTTTTGAAATCCAAGTGAAGCCTTCTCGCTCCGTGGTAGGAATCTCCTTTGATGCATCTCTTTTCACTCTCTGTCCTTGCTTTCTCTCAAGAGGCACGAAGATCAAATGACAAAAGATCTGGGCGTGGCAGTCTAATTTGGACTATTTATACAAAAAGACAGAAAAACGCCAAAAATTGCAAGTTTTCACACTTCTGTACGCAGTGGATCGTCCTGTGACGTCCTGGACGATTTTTACTTAAGCGATCTGAAAATGACTTCTAATTTGAATTGTGTACAAAGAGGATGCCCTTCGTATAGCTGATCGTCCTGTAACGAACTAGGTTTGTCCAGTACGAACGGTTATTACAAGGTCGGTTCTAGAAACTGCTGAAAACTGTTCTAAGTCGGTTATCATTTTGGACGAGAATATGTTCGTACTGGACGAAATTTTTACAAAGAATTTCCGATCGTAGCCTGTACGATTCTTGACTTCGCTTGTGAAAATTTTTCAGAGGACGCATACGCCACTGAGATAATTTATTTTCATCTGGACAAAATATTTCCGAGTTCAGATCGTCCTGGATAATTTTTTGATTTGTCGGGAACGAAATTTTTTCAGAGGACCAGTCGCAACGGACCGATAATTTAATTCGTTTAAATTCATCTGGACGAAAATTTTATAGTGAACCAATCGTCCTGGACGATAATTAATTTCGTCCTGGATGAATAGGACTTAGAAAAATTTTTCGAGCAAGTTCCTATTCATTCCATATGCTCTATAGGAGATAACTGTCTAATCGTCCAGTACGAACTGATATCGTTCCGTACGATCAGTATAAATTTTATATGATCTCCTTATGTGTGTGTGTATGTTTTTATTCACTCAAATTACAATCACTCTCTTTCAATTTGATTTTAAAGAAAAGTGCAAGCTTCAAATTTTACAAAGTATCTCATGCTGAATTTAATTTGAAGTCTTCGTAGTCTAGAGTTTGTTTTTCCTGAAATATTAGTACACACAAGAGAAAATATAATTCTTCTAAAAAATGTTAGGAGATAACTACACATTTGAACAATAATCTTTGGATTCATCAAAACTATATAAGTTGCAAAAATGTAAAGCATGCAAATAGCAACTATCTTAACAAAGATTTTATCGGCTTTACATTATTTGGAATGAAGTATTTTGCATCATCATAAAACCCACAGAAGCTATCCTGTGAACTTCTTTTCACTTCGTGGACTGTAAAGGATTGTATATCTCCAGAGATTTGAAACTCTTTTCTATCTTTTAAATATTTCATACATTGATACATAGTTGATGGAATAAGACCATTCTCATGGAGCGAATGTCTACCCAAGAGCACCTCGAATGAAGTGTCTGCATCGATGATATGAAATTTGGCCTTTGTATACAGTTCTCACAATTTTAGGGGAAGAACAAATAACCCTATAGTTCTTTGTCCTTTCTCATTAAAGCCGTGCACCGTAAGTTTATCTGACCCAAGATGTTGAATAACTAGGGATAATAATCTTAGTGTGCACAAGCTCATAAGGTTTATTGAAGAATGGGGATCAATCAGGATTCACTTTATTATGATGCCATCACTTTCTGCCATGACATATAAAGGATGATTATGTTCTATAGTCCCCAATATGAGATCTTCTTTAGTGAATGTAATAACAGGTTCATTTCTAGTATGAAGAACTTCGCTTAAATACCTTTCTGCAAAATATGCTTCATATCTCTCTGAATTTTTGAGAGCCTGTATCAAAGTTTCTCGAAATTCTTTTGGCATCAGAAGAGCTTCATAGATGCTGAGCTGTTATAGGATTTTTCTCAAATGGGAAATGATATTATACTCTATCCCTTTATTTGCATCATATTTCTTCTTATGATCTTTAGGGATGATTTCTTCATTGATGACTATATCTTTTCCCTTATCTTTGTTTGATAACCCTTTTTTTAGTGGAAATGGCAGTACTTTACCTCTTCTTAACTGTACTTGAGCCACCTCATTCAACTCAACCTCATCTGATGAAGCTTTTGTTATATGTTTAGATCTTTATTTAGCTTTACACACTCCATTTATGAAGCTATTTATTGGTCTGACTCATCATCACTTGGAAAATGTATCTCTTCTTTTGAGTTATAATCTATCTATAGCGCCATCAGACATGACTTAGATGTCTTTTTATCAATCATTTTTTGTAGGAGACATTGCCATCTGACCCTATCATTATCTTTAAAAGAGTTTCTTTGGTATGCATTTGCCATTGAGATGAATCAACATGTTTCTACACGAAGTGGATCTTCATCTTTTTGTTCATCACCTTTCACTTTTGATTGGTCTATTTGAAGTTCAGAAATAAAATCCGCAAGTATTATAGGCCGCCTCAATGGTTGATGATAATCCTCCAAATTATTGATGATCTTTTGAAGTATAGACCTCTTCATTTTCTGCTTGATTTGCTTATTTGAGTTATTGGACTTTTTGGAGGATATCTTATAGAACCGCTTCGTATTAGGATGCTTCTGAGTTGATGACCTGGAAGTGGATGCACCTAAACTTGGATTTTCTTTTAATTCAAGTACTGGTTCTATAGAGGATTTCCATTTTATACTAGAAAATCCTTCTAATTGTTTGATAATCTTCATTATCTTCTTGGAGATTATGGTCTACCATTTATCTTTTTTTGGCATCATTTTTCCCTTCATCTTATCTCCTTCCTTAATCAAGGGTATAGGAGAAGATATAATAATCTTTATAGATTCCTTTTTTGGGTGAACTAAAATGCTATTTTAGCATGAATTCACCATTTTTGTATTTTTTTCAAGTCAGTCTTTGAATACATAATAATCTTTAATAGGGTGGCTGATAATGAAAGTTCGTTAGGGATGTTAAGCCCTATAGAACTGGCCCGAGGCTAACTAAGAGGGGGGGGGGGGTGAATTGGTATTTAAAAATTTCTTTAAGCAAAAAGAACGATTATCATAAACCAAATAACCACAAAAACAAGTGCAAAAGAAAATAAATGCGGAACCAGTAAAAACAAGAACACAAGGGTTTATAGTAGTTCGGTCAACTCGACCTACGTCCACTCCCCGGAGGCGCCCTCCAAGTATTGCACTATAATCGTGACTCTCCTTTAGCCCCCACAGCTAGGCGGAGAAGCCCTCACAAAAACACCTCCTTTTTGCCACACCCGACAAGACAGAGAACCCAACTCCTTTTGCTTCCTCCTGAAGCAGGCAAATAACCATGATTACTTGCTGAAACTTACCTCTCCCAACCCTTCCAAGGATAAGAGACTCTAGGGAAGAAGAAGTAGAACAATGTTTGGAGAAACCCTTGTGAATCCCCTCACAAGTTCCCCCTCACAAGATCTTGTCTCTCTCTCTCTCTCTCTCTCTCTCTCTCTCACCTTTAGATTTTCTCACGTTAAGAACGCAGCCAAGGATGTTCAAAAATGTTGAACAAGAGCTCTTAAATAGAAGAGCTTCAAAGGGGCTCATTAATTGCAAGTTGCCGACTTTATCGTCAAGGATCATATAGAAATCATCCTGGCCGATCAGTACAAATCTCATAAGATCGGTTAGAGCATCGCCCTGAACTCAAATTGGATGATTGAAAATTTTCTTGATCATCCCGGACGATCTCACATCATCCTGGATGATCTCTCCTTAACTAAGAAATCATGATTGGATCTTCTGTTTTGAACTCAATCGCCCGGGACGATGTGAGTAAAAAAACAAGTTCTGAATCTCTCAAGTGTGTGTGTAGGGTTACTTAACATCAGTCACTTCAAGCAATTACAATTGACTCAAAAAAGAAAACAAAAAAATACAGATTGACTCAACCCTAATCTACCCAGTCTTGAGCTAATTCTGATCTTTGAGTCCTGAAAAGTCAGTAGAAAAAGGCAGTCATAGTGAAACAAGATTAGTTTGCTATCATCAAAATCATAATCTACAAAACATGTTTGTAACAATCTCCCCCTTTTTGATGATGGCAAACATATCGATAATCAATTATAAAATAGTAATGCAAAACTAAATAAGTTTTCAAAATATATTACAAAAGCAAGTACAAACATACTACTCCCCCTTTTGACATCTCAAAAAAGAAGAGGAAACTAAAAACACAAACTAAAGAAACTAAAAACACAATACAGAAAAAGAAAGCAATCCACATAAACATATACTAAAACTACATAAACGAGGGATCCTGATCATCAGATGAAGGTGGAGGTGGTGAAGCTTGTTGAAAGTAGCTAGCTAGCGTAGTAAACTGAGCATTGAACCAGGCTATGTCCTGGTCGTGCCACTGCTATTGGTGAGTAATGTAGCTATCAAAATGGGCTAAGTCCTCTATGCGGTGCTGCTCGTAGCAGGTCATGTCCTCAGAATGTTGCTGCTCCTGTGCAGCAACGTAAGAGTCGAAATGGATCTCCCAATGATCAAATCTCTCCACTAATTGGTCAAACTGTGAGTGCTGGCAAAAAGGAACAAGATCAGGAATGGGAGCGGGAGCCTCCTCCTTCTCGGCCCCCTGAGGTTCCCCATCTCCTGGGTGGAGACGAGTATTATGAAGGACATTGAATGAATTGTTTGAGTAGCAGGGAGGCGGATGGTTGGGGTGTGCAGGATATTGAAGATTGTATTTGGTTTCAAGAACATATGAGATGATGTGTCCCAAAGCAAGATTGGGTTTCCTCTTATGACTTATATCACATATTGTAGTTAAATGATCAATGTATCGAAAGATTAGATCAGTAGCATTAAAATCTCTATAGGCCATGATGTAAAAGGTGGTAAGAGAAAGTAATGGGGTGATATGGATTTGGTCCCCAGCTTTTGGAATTATGGAAGTGCGAAGAACATGTTGGATTGTCCTAGCATCTTTGACAAAAGAGCTAGTCTCTCCAACATGAAAGGGAGAGTTAGTTTGGCATAGAAAATGATTTGCAACAGACCAGTTGAAGTCAGGATCAGAGATAGTTAAATACAGCCTATCCCCGGTGGTGGATAGCTACAGTAGTTCAGCATAGTCTTGATATGTGATCTTGACTGGGCGTCGATTCACATAGGATGTTAGGGCAGTGTAGGCAGCATTTATTCGGAGATTTGCAAAAAATTCAAACAGAAGTTTAGAGGAAAAAGGGACTTTTAGAGTAAGAATGAAGCAGAGAGAAGTCTGAGCGAAGAGATCTAGTACCGGATATGAAAGGTAGGCAGCATTGATTATCCTGGAGAGAGTGATGTTGAATTCCTTGTACCGACGGTAAGCTACTTGATCCTCCACTTCCCTGAATCGAGGGTCTAGAGTGGCCCTCGAGGAACTTCCAGAAGCCTGTCGGACTCGTTTCCCGCCAGTTATAGCAAGAAATCAGTAAGTAAAAATGAGATAAGAAGAAGCTTTTAGGTGAAAATAATGGCTCAAATGGCCTGAATTTAAAGAAATGGCCACATCGTCCAGGACGATCGCAGAATTGTCCAGGACAATTAGGTTCAATTATTGCGTATAGGGCGATTGGTCAAAAAGACGGTCCGATCGTCTGGGCCGATCAGATATCGGCCAGGACGATTAGACACAGGCGATCATCCCGAGGAGTCAAGCCGGACGACCATTGAAAAGGCAGATCGACTGGGCCGATTAGGTGTAAAATCCAGGAGATGCACAATAATTGATCGTACCGGCCTAAGTTAAAATGTTTTAAATCTGTGCCACGTGTATCATCCAGGATGAATAGTGGATCGGCTAGGACGATTGTCCAATAATGGATCGTCCGAGGCCGGTTTTAAGGATTTAAATGTACTGACACGTGGATCATCCAGGACGATCAGGTGTATCGGCCAGGCCGATGACCATAAATGCATCAGCCATGATGAAAAATGTATCGGCCACGATGATAAAAAATGATTGTAACAGAGTTTGATCATATCGGCCAGGACGATAAAGGATTGTCCGGGACGATGAGTTACAAAAAGCTACAAAAAATTCAGCAGATGAAATTTGAAGAGAAAATATCATATCGTCCAGGACGATAGATATTTCGTCTAGGACGATGTGACAAGAGTTAAAAACCATAAGACAGATGGAGATGATCAAACAAAACCCCAAACAGAAATAAATACAAATAAAAAAATAATAAAAATAGATAAAAATAAGAAAAGAAAAAAAAATGAAGTTTTTTTGTTTTTAATTTTTCTATTTTTTTTTTGTTTTTAGAAAAGCAAGCATATGACAAATTTCCCAAATAATTAAATTTTAAAGATTTGAACGATCATTGAGTTAATAATGTCACAATCTGAAAACGGTAGAAAATCCGATCCTGTTTACCCTAGCTCGGACTTCTTTCAGGATAAAAATTGTATTTTGAAAACAAGAGGTCTAACTCAGAATAAATTGGATAAAAAGAAGATCCATTCAAAACTTGGTTA
>NW_021318585.1:1206366-1234695 GCF_001605985.2 Dendrobium catenatum
CTTCATAAGTGATACATAATTTATCCCAAATTTCTTTACTAGTTTTGCAAGTGGAAACACGCATGTAGTCTTCTGATTTTAAAGCACATAAAAAGTAATTAAGACATTTTGTATTTAATTGAGCCAAATCCCTATCATCTAAAGTCCATTCAGTAAAAAGAAGTGGAACAGTAATACCGTTAAGTTTACCAGTTGGAGGTGTGTAACTATCCTTAACAAGCATCCACATGCGATAATTAGTAGATTATAAAAATGTAGACATGCGAGTTTTCTAAAAATCAAATGGGATATTATCAAACAAAGGTGGTCGGGTAATAGAATACCCTTCCGATGTATTACGATTCCCAAAGTTAGCCATGGATCAAAATTTGAAAAGTTTTCAAACTTAGTGTTTATGAATCCCGCTCTGATACCACTTGAAAGTTTGTTAGGCATCAAGCCCTATAAAACTGACATAAGGCAAACCAAGAGGGAGAAGGGGGGGGGGGTGAATTTGTATTTAAAAATTTCTTTAAGCAAAAAGAACGATTATTACAAACAAATCACCACAAAAACAAGTGCTGAAGAAAATAAATGCAGAAGCAGTAAAAATAAGAACACAAGGGTTTATAGTGGTTCGGTCAACTCGACCTACGTCCACTCCTCGAAGGCGCCCTCCGAGTATTGCACTATAATCATGACTCTCCTTTAGCCCCCACAGCTAGGCGGAGAAGCCCTCACAAAAACACCTCCTTTTTTCCACACCCGGCAAGGAAGAGAACCCAACTCCTTTTGCTTCCTCCTGAAGTAGGCAGAGAACCACGAGCACTTGCTAAAACTTACCTCTCTCAACCCTTTCAAGGACAAGAGACTCTAGGGAAGAAGAATTAGAACAATGCTTGGAGCAACCCTTGTGAATCCCCTCACAAGCTTCCCCTCACAAGATCCTCTCTCTCTCTCTCTCTCTCTCTCTCTCTCTCTCTCTCTCTCCTTTAGGTTTTCTCAGGTCAAGGCAGTAGCCAAGGATGTTTAAAAATGTTGAAGAAGAGCTCTTAAATAGAAGAGCTTTAAAGGGGCTCATTAATTACAAGTTTCCGACCTTATCGTCCAGGATGATATGGAAATTGTCCTGGCCGATCAGTACAAATCTCATAAGATTGACAAGAGCATCGTCTTGAATACAAACTAGTCGATTAAAAATTTGCTTGATCGTCCCGGACGATCTCATGATCATCCCAGCTGATTAGTTCAAATCAGAGGAAAATCATCCAGAGCATCGCCCTGAATTTGAGCTGTCCGATCCAAATCGGCCAGGAGCAACCAAGGGTTTTTGAATGGATTGTCCAGGCCGATCTTACGATCGTCCAAAATGATGTGATCATATCAATCATCCTTAATTACTCACATGATTGTCGAATCAATTTAGGCATAATTATACAATATCGTCCAGGCCGATCAATAAATCTTCTTAGCCGATTTCCAAAAATATAGAATACCTTAATTGATCATGGAGGCAAATTCTTTTTATATTGAGCATATCGTCCTGGCTGATACAGGTATCATCCAGGCCGATCGGTTAATTACGACTGCCTTAACTAAGATATCCTAGTTAGATCTTCTGTTTTGAACTTGGTCATCCAAGACGATATAAAATATTGTCTAGGATGATGTGAGTAAAAACACAAGTTTTAAATCTCTCAAGTGTGTGTATGTAGGGTTACTTAACTTCAGTCACTTTAAGAAATTACAATTTACTCAAAAAATAAAATAGAAAAATACAAACTGACTCAACCCTAATCTACCCAGTCTTGAGCTGATTTCGATTTCCGTCCGATCTTTGAGTTCTGAAAAGTCAGTAGAAAAAGACAGTCGTAGTAAAATAAGATTTGTTTGCTATCATCAAAATCGTAATCTAAAAAACATGTTTGTAACAGATAACTCGGTGATACTGGCAATAACTTGGATTATCTTTCTGATCAGATTCTTCGAGTCTTTTACACTCTGGTAATTCAAGACCAGCATTAAGCGCTTGCTTGAATAGTTTTGCCACACTTTCCCTTTTAAAGGAATATTCTCTATTCATTTTCTCTTTAAGGGATATGATTCGATCACCGGTTCTTGGCTTCAAATATTCTCCTCCATTACAAAATATCTGAGACTTATTATTTCCTCCAATTACTAGTTTTAATTGGAGTTTGGTGTATTGCTTCACATTATCATCTTTAGAAGTAGATTGTTTTTCTTTATCAATCCTTAAAGATGATGTGGAATAGATTTCATCTCTTCTATTATCCATAGCTTTATTCTTTCAGGGTATATCTGAATAATATTTAGACTAAGATAAGTTCAACTTTTCAAACTTAGCTACTCTATCTAGTAGCTCTTGATAAGTACTAATGGAGGACATGCATAGAAATGGTAATATCTTATCATCAATGTTTCCCATTAAAAATTGAGCGACATGCTTCTCTTCTAGCTGTTGTTTGCATTTCATACTTTTGTTGTACCAGCGGGTGATGTACTTTGTCATCAACTCACCTTTTTTTCACTTCTCTAAGGAAAGGTTAGGATAGTAGTCTTCTCAGTAGCATTGTTGAACCTTTTCATGAACATATTTTCTAGTTCAATAAATATCTTAATATAATCATTAGGAAGCTCAGTGTATCATTCAAAAGCAGTTGCAGTCAAACTATTAATAAATTGACGGAAGAGTAGAGCATCAACACCCCCAGCATTTCCACAGATTACTTTAAATTTGGCCAAGTGTTGTTTAGGATTACTAGTGCCATTAAAAGTGTTGAACTTAGACATTGAATAACTCTTAGGGTAGGACTCCTGATCGTATTCGACCGGATACGGGCTACCCTTGCTCACAAACTTCTCAACATGCTCTGAGGCAATGACAGCTTTAATCTTTTTGTTGATGATTGATTCTAGCTATGGAGACATCATCAGCTTAGTTGCACTTAAAATATTTTGGTGAGTTTGTAGATGATCAAGTTGATTAGACTCATTTCCTCCTTCATTTCTAGTTTGTAATCCATACACTTGTTGTATTGGGTCGGTAGGCAAATTAGTAAGAATACTACTTGATATCTGTTGATTAACCTATTGATTTGTTATCTGATGATCCATTAGTTAAACAAGTGCAGGAGTAGTAATGATGTTTTTTTGCGTTAACTGTATCATCGCAGTCATTTGTGCCATCATTGCTGTTATCTTGCTATTCAACTCTGACATCTCCTCATCTTTGTCTTTCATTTGGAGTTTCAAATGTTTTTATGCTTGCGCTAATGTTTCAATAAGTACTTCTTCTTCCTGATCATAATTTTATTCATCGCCTGAGAGGACTTTTACTTCCTCTAACTACTCATACTGAGCTTGATCTTCTTGTGAGGTTGTTATTTTAGAAGAGGTGGGTCCTGCTTCATTGTATCATCGGTAGCCACATGTTTGATGTGGCTCATCACCGTGCCCCACCATGTAGACTACCTCAACTTCCATAGTGTCCTCTTATCTTGTACATGAATATTAGAGCGCTGCTTTAAACAGATTTCTAATTTTACATGTGGTATAAGAACTTCTTCGACTAGAGGAGTACGGTTAAAGTTGACCTTCTTCCGAGAGGATGAAGTTGGCTGGCAATAGGATTCCTTAGAAGACTCTCCAAAGTGTCGATTATTACGAATATCAGTAATAGGTACATTTTCCTTAGGTACCCATTATTGACAATTTTTATGAAAGGAGGATCTCTGGGAACCGACTCCCGATGTCACGTCTAAATTGACTTTCTTATCAAATAATATTCTTTCAAGAGGTCTCAGCCTCCAAATTTCTTTACCTTCCAATGGGATCTTTTGATAACGGATTCCTGGATGCGAGGTCTAGGTTTCACACTCTAATGTTCACAATGTGGAGCAGATTTTCTTTTCTCTTGAGTTACCGTAGCAGATGGTAACTCTCTCGGTGGAATTCTTGCAGTCTTGTTTATGAATGGCCTTTGACATCTCTTCTTTATCAAGCCATTTTCCTTTGCAACTTTCAAAACTTTGTGTATCCTAGTAGATAGAGTTTCATACTTCTTTTTTTGAGGAGTTAGGGTTTGTTGTAATTCCCAAAAAGACTGCTTCAAATTACCAATAGGGCTATTTCTTTTAACCCACTTTATATTTATATATCTATTATGGGTGGGAATGTTAATCTTTGGTTCTAAGGCTGGGAGTGTTGATGGATGCACTGGTAGGGGTTATTGAGCTCGTAGCTTTGCATTCAACTTTCTCCTTTGCCTTTTAGTGAGCCTTCCTTTAGATGAGGAAGCCTCAGCATCATCCTTTCTGAGTGCAGATAACCCAGTTGGCTGAGTGGTACCCTTGGAAGGTATCGCAGATATTCTTCCTCCAGCTACGACCCTCTTGGTGGTTAGGGCATCAGGCTCTGACAACCTTTCAAAGACTGAGATCCTATTTTATTGAACTGCCTTAGCAGTAGCAATTCTATCAGCTCGTGGTTGTTGCATGGAATAAGCACATCATGACTTAGTATCAACAGAATCAAGCTTTATAAGATGGCCATGAATAGGTACGGCAGCAGCCTTTGCAGTAGCTGCAGAAAACTCTAAGCTACCAAATTGGATGGTGGATTTAGAGTCTCCAATGTTGATGATGGCATTAGCTAGTTGAATACTAGTGCCTCGTCCTAGTTGGACGGTGAAGGGCGTATTATATAGTTCCATTCTGCATAAATGAAAAGAAATGGTTAGTATTCAGAAGTTGATACATCACCCCACGCTTCAAAGTGTAGAGACTAAACAAAATAAAAATATACGTAGAAAATTATATTTTATTGCATTTTTTAAATCATAAATCTAATGAACTTATTAGATTTTTAATAATTTTATTGCTATTATGTTTTATATATAACTAGTCGAAGATGGAAAGATAAATCAATCCCTAACGGAGTCGCCAAAAATATGTGAGCTCCAAAAATTCTATTTATGTGTGTGCCCCAACCTCTCCACACCAACTGCCTATTTTTCTTTTGAGTTTTTGCGTGATGATAAAGGTAGAGAGTTTTAACGAGATTAGGTTTTGAGGGAATTTTTAGAAGGCAGATTGGGTTTTAGATAAGACGCTACCCAGAGATTTTGCTCTCATTTTGTGAGGACTTTTTGATATGAGTTCTGGTTTTCTATAGGCACAAGCCCCTATAGTTAATTACCTCTTCCGATAATCGGAGAAAACTTTAGATTAAGGCTAATCTTTAAGGATGTCATATATGTTATGAACATATCGTATAATATCAATAGTTTTAGGGTTTTAGTATTGGATTTAAATTTTAAAGTTTGGAATTTAGGGTTTATCACTATAAACTTTAACTTATGGTGGGAGGAATGAAGATGAGCTCGAGCAAGATCCCCTGGTTCCGTCATCATAGGATGTCATGATCCCTGGTCTACTTAGTTAGAGGAGGTAGTCAACCCAACCTGACAGAAGGTACCTTATCTGCAGCTATGGGTTGCTTCGTCCAAGAATACCTTATAGACCTGGGTTGATATTTTTCTGAGGGGATATATCTGAATCCACCTTAGCTGACATAGGGCTTTATGACTATCTGATATACCCTATGATTCATAACTCAAGGGTTTAAAGACTTTAGGGAACATAGAGCTTTGGCCATGATTGTAATGTAATTGTGCCATTTTGAGGAAAAACCACCCAATCAGAGGGCATGTGCCACGTCCCTACTGGAAAGAGACCATTCTAAGATGAATCATAGTGATATACCTAGCAAGCATTCGATCTTTGTGAGCTAAGGTTAATTTCAAATTTATCACCCCCGATAAATATTTGAGGGAGGTGGATGTGTTTTAGTTTTAACTTTTTAGATGATAGATTTTATTTCAAGAATTTGGACTTTTGTTTGATTTGAGATTTGACCACTCCGGTTGAGATTGTCTATCAACACGGCCATCATCGGGGTGGCTTTAAAATTACTTTTATTTTTGTAGGATTTTAGGAGGCATTTTTGTAATTCAAGTTGTGTTGACTCCAGTCCATTCAAGGAGGAAGATGAAATTTGAATATTTGGCCAGCATGGCATTCTCGAATTGTTGGATTTGGGATTCAAATATGATGATCGGATCACTTTCGGGTTGTAGCATTTGACCTTGTACATCATTCTCAGATATTGGTGTTTATTCTTTTAACATGTTGACCGGAGCACATGTAGGAATATATTTAGTTTTTTTAATAGAATTTTTTATTAGAAAGCATTTGACCCTACACAGCATTCTCAAACATTGGCATTTTGAATTTGATTGCAGTTGTCGGAGCATATGTAGGGATATATTTAATTTTGTAAATATAATGTTCTATTAGGGAGTATTTGATCTTGCGTAGCATTCTCAAACATTGGCATTTAGAATTTTATTGCACTTGTCGAAGCACATGCAAGGTGTTTTTATTTTAAGGGATCATATTTAATACATAAGGGACATTTTTAAATATAATCCATTTGTTAGAGTGATTTTGTTTAGAAAATGCTCGAGATTTCATTTAAGGGCCTATGAACGCCTTTTGTCCGCTTGCACACATGTTGCAGATCTGATGGCGTTAAAGCTTTCTAAATTTAAGTTATTGCATTTAGTTTTTTTAAACTCCTCTAAGCATTACTTAGAATAACTTATAGAGGATGTTTCCTCAATCGCCACTACTTGATCATGCTCGTAGAAGAGTTATCTTGCTTGCTACAAATTCCCCTATTCTCCAATGCAGGTGGATTGATTTGTTCGACACAGGCTCCTTGTTCTTGCTCAAAAGGTAGTTGTTATGGGCATTGCAAACTTCTTACTTCTGTTCATAGATGAATTGTAGCATTCATTAGAGACTGAAGTGCTCTTCTCGATAGTCATCGTTGCATCGACATGATTACCAATAGTTTAATCACTTTTGACATCTCCACTTATTTGATTCTTATTCAAATGCTCATTTTTATCGAAGATGCAACCTTCTCCTCAACACGATGTTGGTTATTTTGATGCTTACTTTCAATTGAAGAATTTATCAATTGAACACAAAATTGCTTTAAGGATAGGATCAAGGTGAAAATGATAGTATCTTCTAAAAGAAAATTGGCATCATGAAAAATACTCTAATGATGTATATGTCACTAAACTTTTGTATTCCATGATTAACTTAAAAATAAGCGAAAGGCGCCATATCACCAACATAAATTTTAAGAATTTTTTTGTTGTTGTCTTTATTAAGATATGTATGTAATTTGTTAGGTGTAATTGCTTTCCTAAAATGTTTTCTTACATTATAGGAGAGGCATTATTTGGTTCATCCAAAGTACATGAACGCTTTATCGAGGGCTTGAAAATGCTTATCGAATATATATCACATCATAAAATCAATCATTAATATGTTTGATTCTTACTTCATTTCATATGCATCAACTTATTTTCTACGAAATTAGAGATATCGATATGATTTTGGTTAAGTTGATTAGAATTTTTAATGGAATTTAACTTAGTCATTTAATCATTCTTATTCATTAGTTAAATCATGAATAATTTAATCAATTTCAAATGAAATTTATGCTTTCCAAAATCAGCATAAGTCCAAAATTTTCAAGTAAATTTTCGTAGCCTCCCGACGTCCCCTCCCTGGTGCCGGGAGGTAAGGAGTGGCTCGACTCGATTGGAGCAAATCAATAGAGAGGAGATTAATTCATCAGAAGCTTTGATGATTTCCGATTGCAGATCAAATGGTTGCCAATGCTTGGATAGAGATTGTAGTTAATTGCCGATGCTTGATTGTAGATCATAGTTTATTGTCGATTGAGACGATTGCTTATTGCCTGTTAAATGTATCAATAGATTAAATAAATTTAATTGAAATTAAATTTTAATTTAATAATTAACTAATTAATTAATTACAAATTAAATCAGTACACATTTCTCCAATCTTTCAAATATTTGGGTAAGTCCTGAATTTTTGAGAAAATTTCAGCACCTCCTAGCATGCCCTCCCCGGCGCCGAGAGGTAAGGTGGGCATTTTCCCTCGGGGTGTCAATATTTGACACGACCCGAAAACCCGACTCAAACCCAACCCAAAAATTTTGGGTTAGGGTTAACCCGAACTCGAAATGGGTCGGGTTCGGGTTCAACATTTCTACTTGTTTCAAAAATCGTGACGGGTTCGGGTTAACCCTTTGACCCGAAATTGACCCGATTTCGACCTGAAAACTCGATTTTGACTCGGCAACCCGAGATTGACCTAATTTTAACCCGTTGAAAAAGAGGAGATGACCCATTTTGACCCGAAAAGTAGTAATTTTTTGTTGGAAATGGATCATTCGGGTCGTATCAGGTTGACCCAGACCTGAAGCGGGTCGGGTTCAGGTCAGAAAAATTGACTCATTTTCAAAAACGGGTCAAGTTTTGGTTGACCCGAATAGTGCCAGATCAGCTTCGGGTTCGACCTGAACCCGACCCGTGACCCGAAATTGACACCCCTAATTTTCCCTATCAAGTTAGCCTGGCCAGAGTGAATAGACAGGCGGGGTCTCCGAGGCATTGTTAGGCCCCAAATTTAGTGTTCTGAAGCTCTAATTGATGATGAGTGGTTGTTAATAATTGAATGTCGGTTGCTTGTGAAAGATTTGGCTAAGTACCAAAATTTTGAGAAAATTTCGACAATCTCCTAGCATCCCCTCCCCAACACCGAGAGGTAACGAGTAGCTCGACTCGATCGGAGTGAATCAACGATGAGGAGATTTGGAAAAGCGAATCAATCCCATAAAAGAGCCTTTAAGTCTTCTAATGTGTGTGACCTACTAATTTAAGAAATTTAATTTAATTTTAAAAATATTTTTGGTTCCCTCAAAAAATTCGACAGCCTTTTGAGGTCCCCTCCCCGCGATGGTAGGTTGGGGAGGGCACTTGCCCTTTGGCTCGACTCGGCTGAAGCAAATCAATGCCAAGGAGATTAGAAGAGTAGTGTCTATGCTCCCTCGGCCGGATCAATTTGACGGCCAAGGGCTTCAGGGGACCGAATCAACCCCGAGACTTCCTTCAAGTCTTCATATATATTGAAATCCTCTCACTACTCTTCTCTCTCTCTCTCTCTCTCTTTTAATTTCATTTTGTTATATATATAATATAATATAATAATAATAATAATAATAATAATAATAATAATAATAATAATAATAAATTATAATATTATATTTAAATAGAGAATATATATATACATATTATATATTATATATTATAATACATATATAATAGATAAACATAGAGGAGGTGACGGGATAGAGACAGAGACCAGGCAGGGTCCTTCACAAGGCGGTGAGGTTGACGGGAGAAGGAGATCGGTGGGCTTCAGTCGGTCGACAAAGGAGTTTGTTGGAGGCTCTGACGTGTGGAAGGAAATAGGAGTAGGTAATCGGTGTGGCTAAGGCACGACGTGTTCTATCGATGAAAGAGTTCGGCCGGTGACGGTTTAAGAGGCTATTAGGTCGGCAGTGAGGATCGAGTTTGATGGCCAGAGGCAGAGGCTAACGATGTTGCAGGTGTTGATCGAAGGTTGGAGTCGGCAAATGCGTGCGAATGGGAGGTAGGTAAGTCACAAACCCTTTTTTTAGTTCTAAGAGTGTTTCTATGTGCGTGAGAGAGCTAAATGAGAGGAGGGATCATTTTTGTGTTGTGAGAGTCGATGGTTGTGCGATCGTGGGCGGTTTCGATCATGAGGGAAGTTGGGTCATGCAAACTGAATGTGGTGGTTTTGTCTGAGCAGAAGTTTTAGGTCAACAACATTATATAATATGAACTTGCTAATTTAAATCATGCTACATATGGTATAAATATGGATTTTATCATTTCATACTCTGAACATCGTCTATAAGAACCCAAGTTTGTACAGTACAAATAGTTCAAAAAATTTAGGTGTTCATATGGGATGAACTGGTCTACACCCATTTCATACTCTAGACGTCGTCTGTATGAAACTCACTTCGTATTGTATGATCAGTATAAAAATTAATGAGTTCATTCGGGATGAACTTGTACATATCCATTTCATACTCTAGACATCGTCTGTACGAATCCAATTTGATACAGTCGAATAGTTCAAAAAGTAAATTTCTAAAAAATGATTCAATTAACTTAATTATGGAAAAACTTTTAGGTTAAATCGTCCAGTACAATTCAATAATCATATAATATGATTAGTTTTTAAAAATAAATGTTTTAACTCACTCCCCAAGTGTGTGTGTGCACAACTACACAATTATAATCACTCTCTCAAACTCAAGAAAAATAGTAAAAGTATAGACTTCAATTACCATAAATCCTAATCTAATCTATCTTGAAGTCTTCAACAGTCTAGAGTATGATTTCCCTGAAATGTTAATATACACAAACAACTTTTAAACAAATTTTTTCAATATGTGTTGGAGAAATAATAATTAATATAATAATATTTTACTATCATAAAATACTCCTATGATATAAAAACATAGTTTTGAAAACTAAGTTGCAACAATCTCTCCATTATTCCCCAAAGCTAGTGGGAGAAGCCCATAAAATATTCTTAACAACCTAATGTGGTAGAGAACCTTTCCCTCTTTTTTACCCTCCTAGTGAAGATATAGAACCTAGCAATACTTTTCACCCTCATGGTGAAGGAAGAGAATCTAACAATTCTTTTTCACCCTCTTGGTGAAAGCAAATAACCTCAATAGTCTTTGAGCTGATGTTCTTCTTTCTAAAGCTACCCAAGAAACCAAGCAAGACACTTGGATGAAATAAGGCATAAGCTTGTTTAGGGAAACTATGTCAAAACTTCTCACAATCCTTTTTACTCATGCACAAACTCTCCATTCTCCTTCCAAAGGCTCTCAAAAATCTCTTCTCAAAGCTCTCTCTCAAGAAAACCAAATAGCCAAAGACTTGAAAAAAGTCTAGAAAGAGAGATTACATACAAGGCTTCACAAAAACCCCTAATTATTCAATTTTGTTGACATTTATTGTACAATATAATAGAATATTGTACATTATGATTAGTTCAAATAGCCTTATTGGTATTGTACTAAGAATAAGGTGTTGTATGATGAGTTCAAGTATTTGAACTTATCGTCTATTATGATATAGGCATTGTCCAATAAAATTAGTTCAATCAAATTAGATTATTGTCGTGTACGATAGTAATGATTAATTATCGTCTCATGCAAAATTTGGGTTGTACAATACAATTGGAAAAATTATACAATACGATCTAATTGGATCAAATAATCCAAATTTGGCCCCTTAATTATAGGATTAGATTAGATAAGATTTATTAATATCATATAATATGATGTCTATCATATGGTACAATTAGTATAAATTTTGAATTTTAAAATATTGATTGAAATATGAATGGCGACTAAGATCTTGATTTCTTCTGATCGTGTTGTATGATATTGATCCTACAATATGATGAGTAAAAATAATTTTAATTTTTCCAATTAGCCATTGTAATATGTTTTTGAATGGATTATCGTATAGTACGACATATATCAAATAATATAATTAGTTCAGAAAAAATTCACTTCTAATTTTTCTCAATTTCTCACTACCCTATGTGTATGTGTAAACGGTCATCAAGTTTAGCATACACTGGATACAAGATTTTGACTCAAGAAATATAGAATTAAATAAAAGAGAAAATATAGATTTTTAAAGAAACCTAAATCTATTCTTGAATTAATCACTTTACGACAAAAACTAGACTAATCTTAGCAAAGTAGAAATATAGCCTACCAATAATATTCTGCTCTCTTTTTGACATCACCAACAAGAAGAATGAGTATGCATGATAAGAAAAATAACAACAAACATAATAAAAAAATAAAATCCACACAAATAGGTTATAAACATAAATATTAAATATGAATAATCACAAAATAAATTATGTAGAAACACACAAAAATTTTTTATGTTTTCAATTTCAATTCATCTTGAATCAAGCATGAATGTATATAGCACCTAGTCTGATTCTCTTGGTACTAATGGTGTCATAGGAAATGAATTTTATAAAGATTTATACGAATTGATTTTTAATAGCTGTATGATATAGTTCTATATCTTCCTTGGGTACATGATCTCTAATGAAATGGTGTATGATATATATATATATATATATATATGCTTAGTTTAAGAGTGTTAGATTGAGTTTTTTTAGATACATGGCACTAGTGTTTTCACACATGGTTGTAATAATGCATACAAGAAGTCGAAGGTCATGGATTTAGTGCTTAAGCCATAAAACTTGTGCAACACAGCTTCATACAGCTATGTTTTTTTACTTCAGTGGTATATAGGGCTATCGAATTTTAATTTTTACTGGACCAGGAGACTAGAGATTATCCTATAAATTTATAGGTTCCAAAGGTACTTTTTTACCAACCCTATATCATGTAAAGTCTGAATCAAAATATCTTATGATTTCAAAGGATGAGCTATGTCTAGGATACCTGATTCTTATGTTTTAAGTTCCTTGAAGATATCTAAGAATTCTCTTAACAACAATCATATGAGACTCCTTAGGATCAAATTAAAATCTAGCATAAAGATAAACACTAAACATAATGTCAGGTCTACTAGCAGTAAAATATAATGGAGTTCCTATAATCTTCGTATGCTTCTTCTTTTTTTTGAAGGAAATGCATCAAATAACATTAAAAGAAAAGAACTAAGAAATTATTACAAGCCTACCGAGCCAAAACACTAGATTCCTCCTTTAACAAAGACATGAATAAAGGAGGAAATACTAATATCCTCCCAAATAAAATGGCCCATAATACCAAAGTTTGCACATAAGTCAGCCAATTTGTTACAACTTCTATCAAAACAATTGAGAATGACATTATTAAACTCACTAAATAGATAAACATCTTCATACCTTGTATCTCCAATTTGTTTAGCCTTCTTCAAGAATTCCATGACATTATAATTGTCACCTTCTATGATGATTCCTTTGTATTTAAACATCCAATCTTTCAACACTTCCTTAATGGGTTGGGTAGCCAAAAGTTCCAAGGAAGAAATATCCCAATGGGTGTACGATTTCCCAAATGCTAGAAGGAATCTTCCTTTGTGATCACAGAACACTCCTCCAATGCCGGCTTTGTAAGAAGAAAGTAGCGAAGCATCCACATTTACTTTAAGCCAATCAGGTGGTGGGGGGTGCCAATGAGGATAAGACAACCTTGAAGGTTGGTTGACATCCCATATACCCATGAATCTACTAATCCCTTAGACATAAATTGAAGCATAGCTAATTGCATTGGAAGCAATATATAATGAGCCCATTATGTATAAGATTATTTCTAGATTTCCATGTAAGGTACACCACAGTACAATAATGAGTAATCATAAAGGGACTTAGGAGAGAAAGATGCTTACAACAATCAGATAAAGAATCAAATTCTTTGAAAGTAAAACCCCAATCCTTGATTTGTATAAGAACCTCCTTAAGCTTTTGACATTTAGCTGTTAAGTGATCTCTATTTTCAGCAGCATTACAGCTTCTCTGGCAAAGATTATTCCTTTGCAATATTCTATGTTCAAGGAATTCATTAAAGGCAAGCCATTATTATAAATCCTCCACCAAAATGTCTCCACCTTCGGATTAAGCTTAGTTTTTTTGATCCATCTCCAGTACAGTTCCGAGTGATTATGGTTTACTGAATTCTCAAAAACCATAGATTGTAAGGATCTTCCATTAACCTGCAATAAGAGTTCCATTTTATCTTCTTCCAGACCACTTGAGAAAATGGATTGTATAATTAGATTTGCCAGGTCTTCACCCATAGTTCTTCTTATTTGCTCCACCTTCCAACTTCCATTTTCTAAGAGGTTGGAAACAGAAAATCTGCTATTATCCAGAGGAGTAATAAACGTTGGCCACTTGTTAATACATTTGTCTAAGATCCATATATCATTGAATACATCAGTGTCCTTCCCATTAGCCACCCTCCATCTAATAAATGGCCTTAATTCTTTGCCACCGATCTTCATGATTTTCCAAGCAGTAGATCCAGAATTTTTGTTACCTACCTTATCCAGCAGATTTCCATATTTTGGGAAGAAGACTTTGTGTAGTAAGGAGTCTTTATCATTCATATATTTCCAAGCAATTTTGGATCTCAAGGGACCAACTTTAGTAGAACAAGAATGACGAGCACTACCTCCCCATTTGGTTGGTAAACACATAGTTCCACCATTAGATTTGTTGCAAATGAAGTTCCTACAAATCTTATCCACCTCGTCAAGAATACTCTTTGGCACAAGAGAGTTAGTACAATGAAAAGTGGTGAAGGAAAGAAAAAATGTTTTAGATAATAGAATCTTTCCTGCCAAAGATATCATCTTGCTTCCCCAAATATTAGTCATTTTCAAGGCTTTATCAACAATAAAAAGGAAGTCTTGTTTAACTAACCTTCTCAAAACAAGTTTTACTCCAAGATAGGATAATTGATTAATTGTTTTGAAGCCCATCATTTGTTAATGGCTTTCATTCTCCTTCTTCTTACATGTTTGCTGAAAATCATAGAAGATTTATTTGTGTTAATGGACAGACCTGTCCAGCTACAGAAATTACCCAAAATTGATTTAATCTCTTTGGTTGCCTTCAAGGTTGCTTCCGAAAAGATGATCACGTCATATGCATACAACAAGTGAGAAATAGAAGGACCATTTGTAGAAACCCAAACTCCCAATGAGTCACCTTTTTTATTGAAGGCATTAGAAAGCAATTAGGCACAAAGGATAAATTGATAAGGAGACAAAGGGAATCCTTGTGTCCTTCAATCCAATTTGATAAGCTGCCATTTATAGAAATTGAGAAATTGGATCTTTGAATACAATTTAAAATCAGCTTAGAATAAAAATCTGGAAAAAATGAAATAATACAAAGCCTTTTCCAAGGTTACCAAACCCATGGAATCATAGGCTTGCTCCATATCTATTTTGAAGGAAACAAAACCTTTTGAAGATTTGGATATCCTTAATTTATGAATCACTTCTTGGGCTATAAACACTTGGTCTGTAAGAGATCTTCCTTTGATAAAGATCAATTTGGAGATGAAAGGAGCCATTCTATTCATGAGGATTTTAGCCACCAATTTATAGACCGAAATTGCATAAACTAATTGGTCTATAGTTAGAAAGAGTTAACAAATTAACTTGATTTTGGAATAAGCACAACTATCGTTTCCTTCCATTTGGGATCCATTTCGGAAGTTTCAAGAACCCTTTAAGGCATTCCATAAGTCAAATTTGATAACTCCCAATAAGCTTTAAAGAATGAAAAATAATACCATCATTACCTGGAGAGATATTATTTTCGCTTTATTTTGACAAACACTTTCCATCTCTTCAATTGTGAAATCTTTGCTTAATGAACTTCTATCTTCCCTCATCAAGGCAGCTCCAAGAAGAATGCCAATCCTAAGTAAGCATCTACAGAATTCCATTTGTCCTGAAAATGTTTTATAAAAAACATTTTCAAATAAGTGTTTGTTCCTCCACCACTTCTCCAACTTCATTCTTAATCTTAGAGATAAGTTTGAATTTCTTCTAGATGATGCATAGGCTTTAAAAACTTTTGAATTCCAGTCACCCTCCACCATCCATTCACCTTTTCCCTTTGCCTACACCATGTATCAAGCTTGCAAGAGTTGATTGAGCTCCCCACTTTAGATTTTCCGCAACCAGCCTTTTCTTCTATAGAAAGATTTCCTTCTTTGCCTCTTCCTGTTGGAGGTTTTGCAATTGAATCAATAGTTGCCTTCTTTAGAGAGAGTAAATTCTTGCATTTTAACTTTGCTCCAATAGTAAGTGCCTTTAGAGGTTTCATTTTGCAATTCAAATGTTAGCTGCATTCCCTCTATAATTCCTTTTCCAAACTTTGTTCACCACAGCCATTGAAGCTTTTTTTGAGCCCAAACATCCTCAAATAATATACTATCCTCTTACTAGCTTGATGAACCATATGTTAAAGTAATCTGGATGCCGTGCTCCAGTGATCTAAAAGCTACATCACAATACTATCACAGGAGAGATGCAAGGTCTTAACACCAACAGTAAAGAATCAAGCACGAGTGACTATAGATATAGTGAGAGAGAGCATGGAGTAAGAGGTATAAGAAGACCAAAAATGGGGAGGGAAAACCCCGAAAAAGGTAAATAAACATCAATGCGGTTGGGGCTTTCATTAACAACATTACAAGTATTAATATCACGAGCGTGATTCTAACTGCAAAGAGATATCCGGAACAATCAAAATCGGTGGAAAAACACCGTCCACGTGCGCGGTTGGCGCATGTCGACGCAATATGGACCAGGCAGAAGCACGCAGCGAAAGGCAACCTATCTTGTAGTCGAAGTTGTTGGCTCAATCAAAAAGTGAATTTACGGACCCACAAAATTATCAGCAGCTTCTGGAAGTATTGTTGGCAATAGTGCAAGCAGGCTCCGGATACATTAACAAACTATGGAGGCAGGCGGAAGCCTCCTTAAGGGAATAGCTATTCCGAACACTCTTTTCCCTTCCCCTTTATCATCACCTGATAAGGATACAGCTGAATCAAATCATCCATCGCCACGAAATACCGCACATATATCCGACTCGGCAATCAAAATAATGAAGACGTCATTCCCTCGTTAGCTCAAACGTACAAGTACTTTAATGCCAACGCGCCCGGTTAACCCAAAGCCAAGGTTCCCTCCCCTTACTAGGAAAAATCACATCGGCAGAATATCGGCACGAATTCTCAACCGCATCTCCAACCTACATATTACTGAAAGCCAGATGAATAGCCCCCATACCCGATTTCAATTTTCGACATATCCGCAGCTCCCCCCAAGTAAATCGTCGACAAGTTTCATAAGATTTTGAAATGAAGCAATATTAACTTCTCCCAGTGAACCACAAGAATGCCCCCTGATAAACCTATTATGGAACAAACAATAGAACGTTCCATTCTGAGTGCCTAATAGTAAATCCACTTTCCTTTCTTTCAAAATGAAGTGATTTAGGTTTTCCAACAAACCATATAAAACAAAAACACCCAAAATCTTTGACAATTTCCTTCAAATGTATTAGAAGCTCTCTTTTCCTAAGCTCCTTTTCTAACGGATTCAAAAAACTATGGATTAATTCATTTGAATAAAGATGGGGTATTGAAAAGTCATATTTATTTTATAATATAACAAAAAAAATAACATCCATCCTATCTTATGAGAATCACACTTTTATACGGGATTATACCTTCCAAACATTCTAGAGAGTGGTAGCTCCATATATAATTAACACTTATATAGTACACTATAAGTAAAGAGTTAAATTACTCCTCTTAATAGAATTAAATTAATATAGAAGGGTATACTCGTACACAGTCAAACTATATTACAATTAAATTTGAAATGACTTAACTTCTTAAATACTTTCATCTCTATGCTGATGAGTTCTTCATCTTTTGTATTTTGAAGACCCTCCCAGATCTTCACATAAATTGTTTTCAACCACATCTGTAGGTAAGATTTCCCCTTCCTCACCCATCACATTCAATATACTGAATTTGTTAGTAGAGATCAAAGAAGAGGATTGAACATTCAAACCTTTATCAACAATGTTCTTTGAAGAGGTTTCTGAATTCTGAATTTGAGTGATCTCCTTACTGGAATCTCTATTGACTTCCTTCGAATGAGAAACCTGCTCCTCCACAATTGGAATTTTCTCAGCTTGAACTTCCTTCCAGACTGATTTCTTATGGACATCATCAGTTTTTTTCCCAGCAATTTCTATTTTGTCTCGAGAAATTGGTTTTTTGAGGATAGAACTCCTCTTCATTCCATAATTAACTTGAATCCAAGGACTATAGCCATAATTATCATTATTTTTAGCTACATAATTTGCAGCATTACTGAGATTGGAATTGCATTCAATAATCACCTTTGTAGATTCCCCTTCCTTTATAGAACCACTGGTTTCATTAGAAGAATTTTCAAAATAGTTGATTTTATTGTTACCAATTCTCCCGCAGCCAAAACAGAAATCAGGGAGTTTCTCATATTCAAACTTTTGATAGAACTTTCCCAAACTACCTTCCACCCAAGCTCCTTTAGGTAAGGCAATGTCCAGTGCTTGGATCCTTATATAGATTTCCTATGCTTCATCTGTTATCTAGATTATCTACTTGGATCCTTATCCAATTAAGTTATAGAGCTCATAGGTGTATTAATTTCCTTGGCATTTTCAATCGAATATTTCCTTAAAATGTCCTTAATATACTTTTCCTGATTATAAAAAGTTACATCATTTCTTTGATTACACTAAATCTAAGAAAGTAAGTAAGCTCTCCCATCATATTCAATTGAAAATCATCACTCATTATTTTTTAAAATTCATCACAAAGATTTTTATTAGTCGATCCAAAAAATATGTCATCATATAAATTTGAATGATGAGTACATATTCTCCTATCATATTGCAAATTTGAATTCATGGATTATGATTTTGATGATAGAAAACACTCTTATTTTTTCTACGACTGCCTTGCCTACTAACATTTCAAGTCCACAAGATCGAGTGCAGCTCAAGATTGGGTAGATTAAGTCTGAGTCAGTTTGTATTTTTTTTCTTTCTTGAGTCTATTGTAATTAATGTGATTCCTGATGCTAATTAACCTTGCATATACACACTTTGGAAGAATTTCTATATGGTTCTTAGAGTTTACTATTTATGGTAACATCATTCGGGATGATATTTATATCGGCCTGGATGATCAGTTTAAAAATAGAAACCCTAATCAGGGCATCCTTGTTAAGGCAGCCATCATTAAGCACATCATCCTGGACTATTTTGTATCAGCCAGGATGATAGGCTCAAATCAGAAAGAATCAGCTGCCATATCTATTTAGGTATTACTTATTTTTGGACATCATCCTAGGCATCGTCTCGGGCATAGGCCTAGCTGATCCAGCATAATTTTTCTTAAATTAATATGGTATTTAAAGAAAAAAAAAAGATTTGATTACACGATCACATCATCCTAGACAATCGCAGGATCGACAAGGATGATCCACTAGACGATTGGACATCGGATAGCTCTTATTCAGGGCGATGTTCAGGATGATATTCCATAATTTATACAAATCGGCCAGGATGATATATTATTATCTTGGATGATATGAAAAAAATTCTTCTAATCATCACAAATCATTATGGTTGATTGGTCTTAATTTACACTGATCGGCCAAGATGATATACATATCATCCTAGACGATAAAGGCCGCAAGTTGCAATTAATGAGCTCATTTTGAGCTCTTCTATTTAAGCTTTGACAAGGCACTTAGCAAGTGTATTTGATAGCCATTGAAGCTTCATTCTTCTGGATGAAACTTGAAGAGAGAGCTTGAAAGAGAGAGGAAAGGGTGGAGTTTGAGAGAGAAAGAAGATCCTTGGAGGGGGTTTTAAGGGAGTGTGGAGGGGGTTCTACACGGTTGCTTCAACGAGCTTGCACCTTAGTACCATCAAGTTCAAGGCTAGTCTTGAGGGAAGTTCTGGAAAGAAGAAGATCTCTTTGGTGTCAAAGGACCCGGCTACTCTGCCGCATCGGGGAAGGTGGAAGTGATTTTGTAAAGGCTTCTTCGCCGAGCTGTGGGGGCTGTAGAAGAGCCACATAGTTTAGTGTAATACTCAGAGGGTGCCTTCGAGGAGTGGACGTAGGTCAAGGTTTGACCGAACCACTATAAATCTGGTGTGTTCTTTCCTTTATTATTTTCGCATTTAATTTTTGCACTTTGGTTTTCTTTGTGGTAAATATTGGTTTGTGTTTTTTTATTGTGAAAGATTTTTAAAATACCAACTCACCTCTCTCTTGGTTAGCCTTAGAACTTGTTCATAAGGGCTTAACATCCCTATCGAACTTTCAAGCGAGATTCATAAAAATGAGTTTTTGAAAACTTTTTAAACTTTTGCTCCATGGCTAATTTTTGTATTCGTAATATTGCAGAAGATTATTCAATCACCCAACCACTATTAATTGAAAATATTACTTTTAATTTTTGAAAATTTGAATGTCTACTTTTTTATAATCAATTGATTTTTGAATGTGGCAAATGATTTTAACTGGTTATTCTATACCGTCTCGTATTTTAGATGGAATTAAAACTGATATTCCTTCTAATCAATGGAGTAGAGAAGAACAATTCAATGCTCAATTGAATGCATAATCATTAAACTGTTTGTTTTATGCTTTAAATTCTAAAGACTTTATGTTTGTTTCCACGTGCACTACTGGTAAGAAAATTTGGACTAAATTACACACTATATATGAAGGCACTAGTGAAATCAAGCAGTCCAGATTGAATATTTTAATGCATGTTTTTGAATTATTTTGCATGAAACCTTATGAGATGATCTTAGACATGTATATTATATCTATTTAAATTGTGATATCATTGTATGCTTTTACACTCTCCTAGTGTGGGCAGAGAACCTATGACTGTTCACACTCTCCAAGTGTTGTCAGAGAACCGGATCTCCTTGACAGATCTTCTCACAAGAATTCTAGAAGGAAGAAAGAAAAGAGTGAAGTAATCACAAATCACAAGTAGAGATTCTTACCTTTGAATACCAAGCAAAGCCTTCACGCTCTAGTGGTAGAAATCCTCCTTTGAATGCACTCTCACACTCTCTCCTTGACTCTTCTGTCAATAGGCACGAAGATCAATAAGCAAAAAGATTGGGTGGCAGTAAAAATTGGACCCTATATAGGAGAGACAAAAAAAAAACCGTTCAAAAACTACAAATATTCAAGTCAACATGAAATGGATCGTCCCATACGACCGTGGATCGTCCTGGATGATTTTACTTAAAGTGTTGGAAATGATCCTAATGAATATTGGTACGAACTATATTCATACACGATCATTATACCGTATGAATTAGGTTCGTCCGGACAAACAGTTATTTCATAGATCGGTTCCCAAAATACCACAGGATGTAACCAACTTACTTAAGTTGGTTCCCATCGTCCTGGGACGAACATGACTTCATCCGGATGAAATTTTTACAGAGGGTAACTCATCCTGGCATGATTATAAATTTCATCTGAACAAAATTTTTACAGTGAAGACTTCATCCTGGGATGATTTGTATTTCGTCTGGATAAAATTTTTACAGAGCCCAAGTCATCCTGGCATGATTATAGATTTCATTTGAATGAAATTTTTACCGAGCCTAACTTGTGCTGGGATGAAAATAATTTCGTCCTAGACGATCAAGACTTAGAAAAATTTCCTCCAACTCCTGTTCGTACCATTTCTCTTAAAAGGAGATAACTGACATGATCGTCCCGTATGAATTGTATTCATCCCGTACGATTAGTACAAAATTTTTAAGATCTCCTCAAGTGTGTGTGTGTTTATTCACTCAATTACAATCACTCCCTATCAAACTTAATTCATATAAAAATTATAAGATACAAAATACAAGATATCTCATGTTGAATTTGATTTGAAGTCTTCAGTAGTTTAGAGTTTCATTTTTCTAAAATGTTAGTACACACAAGAGCAAAAACAAATTTTCCAAAAAGTGTTAAGAGAAAACTACACATAAAATAATAATATTTGGAATCATCAAAACTATACAAGTTACAAGAATATAAAACATGCAAATAGAAACTCTCTTAACATCACTCATTGCCTACGAGAAAAGTTTGGGTCAAAGACATTTTGATGCAGGAGAGATGATAGTGCTAAACACTGAAAACATGGAGGAAAGCGGCTTAGTTGGTTACAAAAGCGATGACTTGCAAGTAAATTAAAAGGCTCACCAAAGCATAAGCATAAAAAAGTGGAATAAAAGATAAAAATGGTAAGAATGTTAAGATTTCTTTTAACGTTGTTTACTTTGGATGTAGGAAGTCTGGACATATAAAAATCAGTACCCAAATTTGAGAACTCTTCCTACAAAAGAAAATGATAAAGCTAAGCAAATTATAAAAATGACAAATAATGAAACGTAAAAAATCTCTTGGGCAGACTTAGCTTCTGAATCATCAGACCAGGAGCAAGATGATGTTTAAACCATTATTTGTGTGCTTTATTTTATTGTTTTATTCATTTTTATGTATTTTCTGTGTTTTTTTATTAATTATTTTTCACTCTTCTTTTTTCTTTCTTTTCTTTTTCATTAAAATTTTTAATTTTGTTTTTACTTTTTCTTTCTATGTAGTATTTTTTATTTAAAAAAAAAAATTGAAAATGCAAAATCTACCTCCTATTTTTCTTTAATTCTTATGTAAGTTATGGTTGACTTCTCTAAAAATAGTCTAAGGAAGAAAACTCATAATTTTGACTCTCAATCTCTATTTCTTAAAAGAGGTTATTATACTTTTGATTTAAAATCTTTGTCATATTTTAAATTAGATTTTGAAACTAAACTTTTTCATCTTCCTACATTTTATCTATCGCATAGGAATCTTTTGCAAGTTGCTGAATCTACCTCATAATTTTTTTAATCAAGTTGTTCGTTGTGTCAATAAAATGGATTTACTTTTATTTTTAAAATTTCAAAAAGGTAGCATATTAAAAAAAAGGCCAATGATGCCAAATAAAAATAAAAGTGACCAATGATGCCAAATCAAAAGATGCGCAATGACGCCAAATTGAGAAAGAAATACAAAGTGTATTAAAAAGTAAAAGATGCGCAAAGTGCACAAAAAATTGACAAGAGGCATAAAATGAGTCCACAAAGAGTATGCTTACTTTTTTGTGTTTACTTAAAACTTAAGAAAATCCTTGATATTTTCGATACTTGAGCTTGAAAATCATGATTCCTGATTCACCAATTTTTGCATTAATCTTCTATTAGATATATTTTATGAAAGGAGTTTTGAAAAATTAGTACTTCTTTTTCTAATTTATTTCTTGATTTAGATATTGGATTAAAAAGTTTTTGAGCCTTTAAAAGAACTTGAGCTTGGATTAACAATTTTAGAATTTCTTACCTTTTTTGGATTATGCGTTGTCATTCCATTCCTTACTAAGTTTTTGAATAAGATCAAGATGTAATTTTCTCATTTTTTAAGATTTTTTTGTGCCCCTTCTCTTTTTGATAATATCAAAGGGGGAGAACATACTGTTTTATTTGTATCTTTATCTTTTTTAAACAACAAAAAATTTTGATTTCCCCTATTTTTTAAGTTTTATTTTAGTAAGAGGGAGATTAGGAGATAATATTTTCATTTTTGGAAATTCAATCAGTAATGTTTTATCATCAAAAAGGGAGAGATTTTTATGAATATGAATTCATGGATTATGATTTTGATGATAATAAACACTCTTGTTTTTCTACGACTGCCTTATCTACTAACTTTTTAGTCCATAAGATCAAGTACAACTCATGATTTGGTATATTAAGTCTGAGTCAGTTTGTATTTTTTCCCTTTCTTGAGCCTATGATAAACAATGTGATTTGTGATGCTAAATAACCTTGCACACATACACTTTGAAAGAATTTCTAACTAGTTCGTAGAGTTTACTATTTTTGATAACATTATCCAAGATGATATTTATATCGGCCTAGATGATCAGTTCAAAAATAAAAATCCTAATCAGGGCATCGTTGTTAAGGCAGCCATCATTAAGCACATCATCTTGGATGATTTTGTATCGGCCAGGATGATAGGCTCAAATCAGAAAGAATAAACTGTAAGATCTATTTAGGAATTACTTATTTTTGGACATTATCCCGGGCATCAGCCTAGCTTATCCAACATAATTTTTCTTAAATTAATCTGGTATTTAAGGAAAGCAATTAAGATTTGATTACACGATCACATCGTTCTGGACGATCGCAGAATTGGCCGAGATGATCCATTATACAATTGGACATCGGACAGCTCTTATTCAGGGCGATGTTCAGGATGATATTTCATGATTTGTACTGATCATCCTGGATGTTATGAACAAATTTCTTCTAATCATCAAAAATCATCTTGGCTGATTGGGCTTAATTTATACTGATCGGCCAGGATGATGTACATATTATCCTGGATGATAAAATCAGCAAGTTGTAATTAATGAGCTTATTTTGAGCTCTTCTATTAAAGCTTTGACAAGGCACTTAGTAAGTGTATTTGACAGCCATTAAAGCTTCATTCTTTTAGAGGAAACTTGAAGAGAGACCTTAAAAGGGAGAGAGGAAAGGGTGGAGTTTGAGAGAGAGATAGAGAAGATCCTTGGAGGAGGTTTCAAGGGAGTGTGGAGAGGGTTCAACATGGTTGCTCCGGCGAGCTTGCACCTTTGTACCATCAGATTCAAGGCTTATCTTGAGGGAAGTTCTAGAAAGAAGAAGATCTCTTTGGTGTAAAAGGACCCGGCTACTCCGCCGCACCGAGGAAGGTGGAAGTGATTTTGTAAGAGCTTATCCTCCTAGCTATGGGGGCTAAAGGAGAGACACTGAGTTTAGTGAAATACTTGGAGGGTTCCTCCGAGGAGTAGATATAGGTCAAGGTTTGACCGAACCACTATAAATCTGGTGTGTTCTTTCTTTTATTATTTATGTATTTAATTACTGCACTTTGGTTTTCTTTGTGGTGAATCTTGGTTTGTATTTTTTTATTGTGAAAGATTTTTAAAATACCAATTCACCTCTCTTTTGGTTAGCCTTGGGATTAGTTCATAAGGGCTTAACATCTCTATCAAACTTTCAAGTGGTATTAGAACGGGATTCATATAAATTAGATTTTGAAAACTTTTTGAATTTTTGATCCATGGCTAATTTTTATAATCATAATATTGTGGAAGATTATTCAATCATCCGACCACCATTATTTGAAAATATTACTTTTTATTTTTGAAAAATTTGAATATCTACTTTTTTATAATTAATTAATTTCTGAATGTGGCAAATAATTTTAATTGGTTATTCTATACCATCTCATATTTTAGATAGAATTAAAACTGATATTCTTTTTAATCAATGGAGTAGAGAAGAACAAATCAATGCTCAATTGAATGCAAAATCATTAAACTATTTATTTTGTGCTTTAAATTCTGAAGACTTTATGTTTGTTTCTACGTGCACTACTGGTAAGGAATTTGAGATAAATTACACACTATATATGAAGGCACTAGTGAAATCAAGCAATCCAGATTGAATATTTTAATGCATGATTTTGAACTTTTTTACATGAAACTATATGAGACGATCTTAAACATGTATACTAGATTTATTCAAATTGTGACATCATTGCATGCTTTAGGTAAAAAGTTTTTAAAGCTTGAAAAAGTTAATAAAATTCTATGTTGTCTACTTGATAAGTTTGATGCTAAAGTTATTGCTATTTGTGAATCAAAGAACTTGAATGAATATTCTATTGATAATTTGATTAGTTCACTCATTGCTTACGAGTAAAGTTTGGGTCAAAGACTTTTTGATGTAGGAGAGATGATAGTGCTAAATGCTGAAAACATGGAGGAAAGTGGCTTAGTTGGTGACGACAGCGATGACTTGTCAAGCAAATTAAAAAGCTCACCAAAGCATAAGCATCAACAAAAGTGGAATAAAACGTAAAAATGGTAAGAATGCTAAGATTTCTTTTGATGTTATTTGCTTTGGATGTAGGAAGTTTGGACATATGAAAAATCAGTGCCCAAATTTTAGAACTCTTCCTACAAAAGAAAAGGATAAAGCTAAGTAAATTAAAAAAATGCAAATAATGAAAAGCAAAAAATCTTCTAGGCAGACTTAGCTTTTGAATCATCCGAGCAGGAGCAAGAAGATGTTTAAACCATTGTTTGTGTGCTTTACTTTTTTGTTTTGTTCATTTTTATGTATTTTCTTAGTTTTTTTTATTTATTCTTTTTCACTCTTCTTTTTTCTTTTTTTTTTCTTTTTTGTTAAAATTTTTAATTTGTTTTTACTTTTTCTTTTTATGTAGTATTTTCTATATTTAAAAAAAATTTAAAAAATTGAAAATAAAAAATCTACCTCCTATTTTTCTTGAATTCTTATGTAAGTTATGATTGACTTCTCTAAAACAGTGAAAGGAAGAAAACTCATGATTTTGATTCTCAATCTCTATTTCTTAAAAGAGGTTGTTCTACTTTTGATTTAAAATTTTCATCATATTTTAAATTAGCTTTTGAAACTGAACTTTTTCATCTCCCTACATTTTATCTATCGCATAGAAATCTTTTGCAAGATGCTGAATCTACCTCATAATTTTCTTAATCAAGTAGTTCGTTGTGTCAATAAAATGAGTTTACTTTTATTTTTAAAATTTTAAAAAAGGTAGCATATTAAAAATAAAAGGCACAATGATGCCTAATAAAAAAGTGGCCAATGACACCAAATCAAAAAATGCACAATGACGCCAAACTGAAAAAGATACATAAAGTGTATTAAAAAGTAAAAGATGCATAAAATGCATCGAAAAACTGACAAGAGGCATAAAATGAGCCCACAAAGAGTATGCTTACTTTTTCCGTGTTTACTTAAAGCTTAAGAAAACCCTTGATATTTTTAGTACTTGAGCGTGATAATTATGATTCCTGATTCACCAATTTTTGCATTAATCTTCTATTAGATATATTTTATGAAAGGAGTTTTGAAAAATTAGTGTTTCTTTTTCTAATTTATTCCTTGATTTAGATATTGGATTAAAAAGTTTTTGAGCCTTTAAAAGAACTTGAGTTTGGATTAACAATTTTTGAATTTCTTACCTTTTATGGATTATGCGTTGTCAATCCATTCCTTACATAGTTTTTGAATAAATTCAAGATGTAACTTTCTCATTTTTTTTAAGACATTTTCATGCCCCTTTTCTTTTTGATAATATTAAAGGGGGAGAATGTACTATTTTATTTGTATCTTTATCTTTTTTAAACAATAAAATTTTTTGATTTCCCCTATTTTTAAAATTTTATTTTAGTAAGGGGGAGATTAGGAGAAAATATTTTCATTTTTGCAAATTCAACCAGTAATGTTTGCCATTACAAAAAAGAGGGAGATTGTTACGAATATGAATTCATGGATTATGATTTTGATGATAACAAACATTCTTATTTTTCTACGACTGCCTTGCCTACCAACCTTTCTGGTCTACAAGATCGAGTGCAGCTCAAGATTGGGTAGATTAAGTCTAAGTCAGTTTATATTTTTTCCCTTTCTTGAGTCTATTATAAATAATGTGGATCCTGATGCTAAATAACTTTACACACACACACACACTTTGAAAGAATTTCTAACTGGTTCTTAGAATTTACTATTTTTGGTAACATCATTCGGGATGATATTTATATCGATCTAGAAGATCAGTTCAAAAATAGAAAACCTAATCAGGTCATCCTTGTTAAGGAAGCAGTGATTAAGTACATCATCCTGGATAATTTTGTATCGGCCAAGTTGATAGGCTCAATTTAGAAAGAATCAGCCGCCATATCTATTTAGGTATTACTTATTTTTGGACATCATCCCGGACCTCGGCCTGGCCGATCTAGCATAATTTTTTCCTAAATTAATATGGGATTTAAGGAAAGTAATTAAGATTTTATTACATGATCACATCGTCCTAGGCAATCGCATGATCGGTCGGGATGATCCACTGGATGATTGGACATCAGACAACACTTATTCAGGGCAATATTCAGGATGATATTCCACAATTTGTACTAATCAGCTAGGATGATATATTATCATCCTGTACAATATGAATAAATTTCTTCTAATCATCCAAAATCATCCTGGTTGATTGGGCTTAATTTACATTGATCGGCTAAGACGATATACATATCGTCCTAGATGATAAAGTCCACAAGTTGCAATTAATGAGCTCGTTTTGAGCTCTTCTATTTTAACTTTGACAAGGCACTTAGTAAGTTTCTTTGGCAGCCATTGAAGCTTCTGTTGAGTCTATTAATTAGGTTGTTAAGCCTAAGTGAGTGTCCCAAGGCTACCAAGAGGGAGGGTGAATTGGTAGTTTAAAAAATTAAAATTTAAGACCCCCTTTTTTTTAATTTTGTAGAAAAGATTTTTCAACCACAGAGTTTTTAAAACTGAAATAGAAAGTGCGGAAATGTAAAAACAGTAAAGTAAATGACACCAGATTTATAGTGGTTCGGTCTATAACCAGACCTACATCCACTCCCCAGAGGCACCCTCTGAGTATTGAACTAATACCAATAGTGACTCTCCTTTTGCACCCACAGCAAGGCGGAGAAGCCTTTACAACACACTCTTTTCATCACTCCCCGGTGCGGCAGAGAACCGTCCGTCCTTTTACATAAT
>NW_021318585.1:1234795-1247921 GCF_001605985.2 Dendrobium catenatum
TACAATACCCAGTGTTGCAGAGAACCGTCCATTCCTTTCACACTCTCCTAGTGTGGGCAGAGAACCTTTCGTCCTTTTCACACTCTCCTAGTCTAGGCAGAGAACTTTCGTCCTTTACACTCTCCTAGTGTAGACAGAGATCCCTTCGTCCTTTCACACTCTCTAGTACAGTTATGGAGCGAAGAACCTTTCATCCTTTCATCCACTCTCCTAGTGTCGGCAGAAGACCGGATCCCTTGACAAAATCTTCTACAAGAATCTATAAGAAGAAAGAAAAGAGTGAAGTAATCCCAATTCACAAGTAGAGATACTTTAAATCCTATTGATCAAGTGAAGCCTTTCTTCTAGGGTATCTATGGTAGGAATCTTCCCTTGAATCGCTCTCTTCCTTCTCTCCTGGCTTATTTCTTCACAGGCACGAAATATAAGACAAAGATTGGGTCAGTCTAATTTGGGCTATTTATACAAAAGAGCAAAAACCGCCCAAAAAACTGCAAGTTTCAATCTGTACCAGTGGATCGTCATGTACGATCGTGGATGTCCTGGACGATTTTACTTAAACGTCTGAAACAACCCTATTGAAATAGTTGTAACGAATGTCTCTGTACAAGCTGATCGTCCATGTACGAACCTAGGTTCGTAGCAGTACGACGTTTATTACAAGGTCGATTAGAAAACTGTAAAAACTGTGCCTAATGTTGGTTAATCGTTTGGACGATAATTAATTTTGTCTGGACAAAAATTTACAGAGAGCCATCGTACTCGTACGAAAATTAAATTTCGTCTGGACAAAAATTTTATAGAAGCAATCGTACTGTACGAAATTAATTTCTTCTGGACGAAAATTTACAGAGAGCAATCGTACTGTACGAAAATTAATTTCGTCTGGACGAAAATTTTACAGAGAGCCAATCGTACTTATGTATGAAATTTTAAATATTTGTCTGGACGAAAAGGTTAGAAAATTTCGAACAATTTCTATTCGTTCCTTATGCTCTCTATAGGAGATAACTGATCTGATCGTCCAGTACGAACAAAATTGTCTGTACGATCACACAAATTAAAACATGAATCTCCATTATTTGTGTGGTGCATGTTTTTATTCACTCAAGTTAATCACTCCCTTTACATTGATTATCTAAGCAAAGTGCAAAGCTTCAAAAAATTTCAGTAGATCGTCATGCTGATTTAATTGAACCTTGTAGTCTGGAGTTCTTTCCTGAAATGTTATGTAAAAAACAAGAGCAAATACTTCTTCCAAAAATTGTTAGGAGATACCTACACATTTGAACAAATAATATTTGAAAATCATCAAAACTTTATAAGTTGCCAAAAATGTAATGCATGCAAATAGCAACTATCTAACAATCTCCCCCTTTTTGATGATCGGCAAAACAATATTGTTTGTATATTCAATTAAACAAATTTTCTATATCCTAACTCCCCCTGAATTGATGAATACATGAAAATAAGGAGGGCTATTAAATGAAAATTTTTTTTTAAATTTTTTTATATGTTTCAGACACACAAAACAAACACAATAACATAATCAAAACATAAAGAACACAATAATACATAACATAAAGATTTTCTCCCCTTTTTTACTAAACAAACAAAAAGTAAGAAATAGACAAGAAAATGTAAGTAATTATATATGAATTCATTTGAACATTTAATCTAAATGGTGATTGATACAAGGTATGCAATTTTAAAACTAAAAACATTAGGTCAATCATAGAAATTCAGGAAAATTTAAAAAAGATGATACAACATTGTAAGTAAGAAGAATTTAGCAAAGACATGGATTCAATTTTAGACATTTGAATATATAAAATCATTACAAAGAGATGAAGAAAAATTTTATATTACAATGTTCAAAAGAATATATAATGAACATAAGATCAAAATTTGAATTTGAGATTGAAAGAATTTGGAAAGAAAATGAATTACCACATGTGGCGCTTTGCGCATCTTTTTCAAATTTTGAGCACATTTTTTGGTCATCTTTGATATTGGGCTGATTTTGTGCCTCTTTTTCATATTTGCGAACCTTTTGCGCATTCCTTTTGATTTTAGTACTTTTTGTACAATTTTTCAAGAGTAATTTAAGACCAATTCTTTCCAAAAAATCAATAATCTAAAATTTTAAATATTCTAAGTGCATAAATATTATTTATTTGAGCAATGAAATACAAATAAGAAGAAAACATCTAAGTTGCAATAAAATTTTAATTTTATCGTATCTAAATGAATATACATGGATTTAAAAAATTCTAATTATAACAAGTTATAAACAACTTTAAAATTTAGAAAGACTAGATTTTCTAATGTAGATAATCTCAAATTAAATCAATTTAAGCACTATGAAAAATATTTCTAATGAAATTTCAATAACAAAATATAACAGACTTTCAAATAACAAATCAAACATTGAAAAACAAGTAAGAATGCATTGATAGTTATGAAAGATTACACATTTCATATATTCAAAAATACAACAACAATAAAATACAACAAAACACTTAACATAAGCACTTGACACAAAAAAAAAAATGAAACTAACACAAAAAATACAACACAAGTACAACAATAACACATAAAAACATCTCTACTGTTCTGAGGAGGAGGAGGAGGAAGCCACCGAATAGGGTGAAGTAGAGGCCATCTACATTACATTGGTATTGATATCATGTACTTCATTTCTAATTATACAATGTCATGTGTTGCTGCACAAGTTTGAGCATCAAATTGATCAAACCTTTGATCAATATGAATCTCTAATCTATCAAATCTCTCAATCAGATTCTGATAATCTGACTGAGTGCAGAGTGTTTTGTGCTCCTTCTCCTTCTTCTTCTTCTGACCACTAGCATGTGCTTTTTCTTTTCTCTTTTCCTCCCTAAGAAGAGCAATCTGAAGGATGCATCATTATAATAAACTAGCTCTCAAGTCTTCATCAGGATTCACCAAATTATATTTCTTCTCCAAAATGTAGGTAACTAAATGTCCCAAAGAAATATTCTTTTCCTCTTCTGTTCAGCATGTCCTATTTCTGAAAGCCCATAGAGATGATCTTGATGAGTTTGGGCTTCGTCGATAGGTTGACGATCCAAAATCAAAAGGTTAAACAGAAAGGAGAGGGGTTATGTTTATCCTATCACCAGCTTTAGAAATGATTGAAGATCTAAGGATATGCTGGGATGATACGGGCATTTTGGTCATCCCAGAACTCTAGCAACATGATAATTTAAACACTTTTTCTAATTGTTTTATTGACTTCATCCCATCTAAATATGTTTCAGTCATCAAGGTTATGGGCTCTATATCCTTCAGTCCTAAGATTTAGAAATGCACAAATGTCATGCTTAGTAATTTTATTGTTGCTTGAAGACAAATGATCTATGACAGAATGGTCAGAGTTAAACTCATGTTGCTGAAAGGTAGAGAAAAGTTTTGTTTTGTGTGTAGAGAGGACGAGAGACAGGAGAAATGGAATTGGGTTGAGTCGAAAAGGTGTATTACCTGAAATTTATCTCGCTTTGAATCAAGATGCGGATGGAGTGATTTTTACGGGCAAAACGAGAAATGATTCCTCATTTGCCTTGGAAAGGAAGTTTTTCCGAGGCATTCCTATTTGGCTTCTTCGCTAACCCTTTTGTCTTTTGCTTGAGGAGGCCATTTGACAATTTGAAGTAGAAAGGGATTGAAAGAGAAGTTTGAAAGTGTGATTGTTAAGTTAGAAAGCCTTCATATTTAAAGAAAAACGATACGTTCGTCCTGGACGAAGAAGGTTCGTCCTGGACGAAAATAATCGTTCGTCTGGACGAACATTTATTTTGTACGACGATCAAATTCGTCCAAAATGTAACGGCTTTCGTAATCAACACAACTTACGATGCTCCCTTCGTACAGACCTTAGCTGACCGATCGTAACATACGAACAAAAAGTTCGTACAGACGATCAAAATTAGTTCATTTTAAATGTCTTTTGAAAACCGTTCCTACACTGAAATGATATATGTCGTCTGCGACAAAAAATTTTCCGTACAGACGAAATCCATATTAAAAACTGTCTTATCCACTCAACCGCTGCATTCAATCGTCCCGACGTTTGAGAAAATGAAAAGGTTCGTCCTGACGATATTTTATATCTACAGACGATTTAATTACAAAACTGCTCTCAAACGGTTAAAATGCCGCAAACCAACTTTTCACACATCGTCCCGTATGAACCAAAAGTCGTCCGGACGATTTCCTCCAATTTTTTGAATTTTTTGAATTTTAATTTAAGAAAATCAAAAAACTATAAAAACACGTAAAAACATACAATAAAAATTACACTCAAAACGCAAATTCATTCCAAAACACACAAAAATTCACAAAAATCAAAAACAAAACATAACATCAATGTTGCAAAGACATTTTGTTTAGGCATTTGAATTCAATAACACCTAGCCTTGTTCTTAAAGTACTGAAGTATCAAGGGCTAAAGGTTTTGTATAAAATGTCTGCAAGTTGATTTTCAGTTGAAACATGTGTTAGTTAGTTTCTCTTTGGATACATGATCCATAATGAATCTTGAATGTCTTATTCTATGCTAGTTTTGGTTCTATGAATGTTGAATAGGATTTTTTGGAAATGCAAATAGCACTAGTATTGTCCAATAAATTGGAATAGATGCCTACAGATAATCCTAAACTCATCAAACTATTTTTTAACCAAAGTACTTGTGCCAACACTACCCTAAAGCAATGTATTCTGCTTTTGCAGTAGATAGGCTACTGAATTTTATTTTCACTGGACCAAGAAACTAATGAATTACAATGAATTGACATGTTCCAAAGTGCTTTTCCTATCCATCTCCAGCATGCAAAGTCAGAATCTGAATAACCAATATATTTCAAATGAACAGCTAAACTAGATACCAATTCCTAAGTTTTGAGTTCCTAGTAAGTTAAAAATCCTTTTCCACTGCTGTCAAATGTGATTCTTTCTTGGATCGATTGAAATCTAGCACATAAACAAACCCGAACATAATGGTCGGCTAGCAGTCAGTAAAGCAAAGATCCAATAATTCCTCTATATTTCTTTTGATCAATAGATTTCCCTTAAGGTCCTTATCTAACTGAATTGAGGAACTCATTGGTGTACTAACAGGTTCAGCATTGTCCATTTCATATTTCTTGAGGATGTCTTTAATAATATATTGGTTTGACTAAGAAATGTACCTTCCTCAAGTTGCTTGATGTTAAAGCCTAGAAAGTAATTTAAATCTCCCATTAGACTCATTTCAAATTCACTACTCATTGTATTTGAAAAAAATCATCACAAAAGATTTATTTGTAGATCCAAAGATGATATCATCCACATAAATTTGAACAATGAGTATTTCTTTTCAAAAATTTCTTTAAGAGAGAGTAGTATCACACTTCCTTTTTCAAAAGATCTTTCAAGTAAGAAAGTGCTCAATCTCTCATACCAAGCCCTAGGTGCCTGTTTCAATCCATATAATGCCTTTTTTAACATTAAAAATGATTTGGTTTTTGAATTTTCAAATCCAGGAGGTTGTTCTACATAAACATCTTCTTCATAATACCATTCAGAAAGGCACTTTTGACATCCATTTGAAACAATTTAAAACTTTAAAACAAGTGCAAAGGCAAGTAAAACCCTAATTGCTTCAAGTCTTGCTACCAGGGGCAAAAGTCTCCTCCAAAATCAATTCTTCAATTTGATTATAACCCTTAGCAACTAATCTAGCCTTATTTCTAATGACTATCTTGAGTCATTCATTTTATTTTTGAAAACCCATTTTGTTCCAACAACACTTTGATTTTTGCCTTGTAGTTAATTCCCAAACTTTTTTCTTACAAATTGTTTAACTCTTCTGGCATGGACAATATCCAAAATTCATCAGAAAGTGCCTATCATATAGTGGGTTAGTAGTTGAAAATAAAGGCTGATGATTTGACTCCTTATTAATCCAAGCCTAGTTTTAACACCTCTCTTAGGTTTCCTATAATCAATTCTCTTGGTGGTTTTTTAGAATTTAGATCTCCCCCCCCGCCTCTAGAGGATCAATTATATATTTATGACATAATAGATATGTATAAGACCCATAACATCACCATAGAGCTTGCTTAATTAGAACTCAATCAAGGACTAACCTAATAAACCTTTGCTTAGAAAAGTCGGCAAGTGATAGAGGTCCGAAGGCCATATTTAGACAATGGTAGTCGAAGGGACTATAATAGATGAAAGGCGAAGGTTAGAAGGATTGTAGTCGAGTGACGGTGGCTGAGGGACTACGGTTGGCAGTTGATGGAGATTGAAATGATTGCCATCAAGCAACAATGGTTGGAAAGGCCCGTAGTTGGTGGATAATGAAGGTTGGAAGGATCGTTGTCAGGTGAGGCCAGAGTGGTCTAAGGGATCATTATCGATGGGTGACGAGGATCAGAGGGATCATAGTCGAGTGATAGTGGTCAGAACTGTCATTATAGATGAGCAATGGAGGTTGGAAGGACTGTAGTCAATGAGGGATAACTACAGCAAAATTGCCCATTACCGGCGGATTTCTGATGGATTACTTTAAAATATTTTCGACAAATTTTCGAGCAGAATTTTCGGTGGCTTTTCCGGTAGATTTTTCATTTATTTGAAATTTAATTAATTAATAATTTTATAGTTTATTTTAATTAATTAATACTTTTATAATTTATTTTAATTAATTATTAATTTAATAATATAGTTTAATTAATTGTTACTTTAATAACTTATTTTGATTATTAATTTCCGATTAACCTGCACGTATTAATTTAAGTACTTAAATCAATACGTATTAATTTCCGATTAACCTGACATGCTGTTTGCAAAAAATGGCCCACCTATCAAAATATGAAAAATGAGGGGAATAGATCGCAAGAGACTTCTGCATTGACTCGTCCGAATAATTCATAATTGCACACATAACTTAGTATTTTGACCTGCAACCACTAATAGGTTTAAAAATGAAAAAAAAAAAACTTATATCAAGATATTTTGATTAATTACTTAATTAAGATAAGTTTTATAAATTTTAAATATATTTTTAAAATAATATAGCAAATAGATAACTAATATTACATAAATTTTATGATATATTAAAAAAATTATATCTAATCTTAATTATTTTTCATTTGAACAGCCCGTCATAATTTTTCACTCTCACATTTTTATTTTTAATTTTTTGGTATTAAATACACCAATCATTTGTGGCAACTGGCTGAACAACCTAGAAGTCTACAAGGTGAACAATTATTAGGTCCGGCCCGACGACTTGACCCGGACCGGAACCCGGGAATGCTATGTTCGCGTATTGCTAGGTATTACTCGGTGTTTGCTCGGTATTGCTAGGTATTGCTTGGCAATAACGAAAAATACCGCTATGTGAAGACCAAAATCGAGCAATATCAAGCAATACCAAGCAATACCGAGTGGTATTGCTCGGTATTTGTCTTCACATAATGGTATTTCTCATTATTGTCGAGCAAAATCAACAAATACCTAGCAATACCAAGCAATATCTAGCAATACTGGGTTGTCATGGATTTAAAAAATGCATGTGCGACATACCCACTATTCGTTGGGTCGGATATGCGATTTTGTACCTGCTACATGGCGCGATCTCAGTGCTCGCCAAACGTAGCTCTACATCAGGTCACCGGATCAAATAAAAGTTTTTACAGGGTCTGTCCTTCAAAGAAAAGAGAAAGAGGAAATAATTAATAATTATACTACTAGCATTATTATACTACTAGCATTGTAGAATTATTAATAATATATAAGGACAGGCCGTGGAATTCCAAGGACTGATGATTTGAGGAAAAAGAAATTAGGCCAATTTTGATTAGAATAAACTTAAAAATTAATAAGTGATAGTTTTATTATATTTAATGTATAATATTAATAATTTTAATTTATAAATAAATTTAAAAATAGTAAAAAAATGTATTATAAAATCTTTTTATGTAATTTTAAGAATAAAGAATCAAAGAACAAAGATATATTGCTATGGTGTTGTAAGAATTTTATTTTCTATAACCCTATCTTATTCAAAGGCTTGTTTTTTTTTTTATTGTTTTTTTCTATGTCAATAGGTTTTGGAGCTAGGTTTAAGAGAAATCTTGCTCTAGGGATTTCTTGTGATTTTTATGTCATTTTTTTAAAGTATTTTCTAATATTTTTTATGTGAGCTAGCCTTATTCCAAATATAATGAAATTTTAATTTTAATTATAAGGAATTTTAAAAATGCTCTTATGATAAAATTCTTTATTTTTTAATTTAAAAAATAATATTTTCTTTGTTTTAATTGATTAAAATGTCAAATAAATTTGGAAAATTTCGAACTATTTTAAGAGGTTAATTAGACTCCAATTATATTGTAGAAAAAAATTTGAAGCTAGATGAAACATCAATTGCATATTATATGATTTTTCAATTCATTGAAATTATTATTCAAAATCCTAATAATTAGAATTTTAATTCAAAAAGTAAAAAGAAGGGTGTGTTCATTTTACTAGTCTTCCAAGTCTAAACAACCAAATGGTCCCCAAGACTCTTCAATAAAATTGCATTATAAAGTATTTTGAGTGATTTGGATTGAAGTACGCAAATAAATATCATAGGTGAATATGCAAATCCTCCAATAATAAATGCCATACTAATAAGTACAACTCTAGGAAAAAAAATTTGCTCTTCAGCTACTAAAGGAGAAGAAAGAGGGGCAATAAGCACCATGGGAGATGTTTTTGTTCTTTCTCCTTTTTCAGGCCACCAGGAATCCAGCTTCGATTCCAGCCAAGGATGGCAGGGTAAAAATCCTTTTTTTTTTTTCCTCCTTTGCTCTCATGAAAGTATTGTTTTTTAAAAACTTCTATTAGAACTTATTGGATGATTATGAGATTCATGGCATCGTAATCCTCCATGGCTCTACATGTCTTAGTTGATGCGCATATTTCACAAACTTTCTAAGCTTTTCCAGAAAATTACTATTTGAGTAAGCATATAGTATATAAGATGATCCACTGGACCGCTAAACTTTTCTTCCTGTTTTCTAATAAGAAGTATTATCAGTAGAAGATAACATTATTTTACTCTAAAAATAGCAAGAAAAACCGAGTTTTGTTTTGAATAGATAGACTTACATACTTTGTACGTATTCAATATGCAAAGATTTTTGTTGTAAGGATGTGAGCTCCGAAAATTCTGCCCCGGCCTCCGCCCGCTCTGACGTGCTTTTCTTTAGCGAGGGTGGAGTTTTAACGGAATAAGTTTCGGGGTAAATTTTGGAAGGTAGATGGGTTTGTAGATAAAACACTACCCAGAGATTTCGCCCTCATTTTGTGAGGACTTTATGATCTAAGTTCTGGTTTCCTATAGGTGCAAGCCCCTATCGTTAATTATCTCTCCCAATCACGAGAGAGAACTTTTGATTAAGGCTAGTCGTCAATCAGATACGTAGAGATACATGTTATCTGGCATATAGTAGCAGCATCGGTTTGAGATTTTGAAGTTTGGAAATTAGGAAATTTGGTTTAAAATATTTGGGAAGTTTGATATTTAAAATAGAAATTGCACCATCTTGCACTTAAAGCGGGTGATGGGGGAATGAATGATGGACCCGATCAAGATCTCATGGTTTATTCGACCCGGGCCATCATGGACCCTGGTCTACTTAGTCAAAGGAGGTAGTCGACCCAACCTGACAGAAGGATCATTGTCGGCAGCCATGGGTTACTTCATCCAAGGGTACCTTATAGACCCTGGGTGAATGTTTGTCTAACGGGACAAATTTGAATCCACCTTACTAACAAAGGGCTTTGTGCCCTATCGATCATATTCTATTGATTCATATCTCAAGGATTTGATGTCAATAAGGAGCATATCGGCTCTAGCCATAACCGGTATTTCGTGGTGCCATTTGGCAGCAAAACCACTTTGTTTAGAGGGCCCGTGTCATAACTGTTTATCCTACGGTGCCATTTGGCCACAAAACCGTATGTTAGAGGACATGTACCACGTCCTTACCGGCAGGAGATTGTTTGAGAATGGATCATAGTGATATTTTCGACTAAGCATTTGGCCCCATATGAGCTGAAGTAAATTTTAATTTGTCCACCCCGGCAAACTGTTGTGGAGGATGGATGGATTTTGCTTTAAGTGGCAATGGATTTATTTTAATTTTTAAATATTTTTTTTTATTTTGATGATTTTGGAATTTTTGAGTATTTGGATTTTAATGGAGCTAGAAAGACTTTTTAAATTATTTGTGAACCCCTCCGATTTAGATAAACATTCAACACGGTCATCATCGGAGTATTTGGGGTCACTTTCATTTAAAGCTTGAACCTTGTCGGTCTTATCAACTTGTGATAAAGGATCGGGTTTCGTATGATTTATGCATTTGTTAATGAATTCTCTTGATTATAGGCCTTGAAAGCCTAATATGAATGTATTAGAATAAATATATCGGTCGCCACAACGGTGTATTTGTCTGATGGTTCGAACCCTGTCAACTTCTATTGATAGGCATAAAAGGATCAGGTTAAAATTTGAATTTACTTATCGACCCGTGCAGCATCCTTAGACGTCACGTGTGTACCAATAACACGCTCGTCGGGGCCCATGCTGGTGTTTGGGGGCATTTATAGTTATTGACTAAACCTTGTCAACTCCTATTTACTTGCCTAGGAGGATCGTTCAGATTTGATAACCCGACAACATCTATAAACGTCATGCGTGTACCAATAACACGCTTGCCGGGGCCCTTGCTAGTTTTGTGATTGCATTTATCCCTTTTAGTGTACCTATGTGTATACAATTTATAGTGCATGTGCAGGGGTATTTTATCATATTTTGGTTATGCAGATAATTGTCGTTTGAATGCACAACATTTCATTTAAGAGCTTATACACGCCTTTTGTCCGCTAATATGAGGGTTACGGATCAGGTGGCATGGCATAACAGCTTCTAAATTGAGTTATTCGTTGTTCTATACAGGTAGACTGTCGTGCACTACTTGTATGATTTATGCAGGTATATTATAGTGCACTAACTAAACTCCTGCTTTATCACAAAGATCTGCATTTGTTGTAGTATCATAACCCGTTGCTCTTAACAGATCAATGTAGTTACTTAATATTGACCAGTTATGGACCGTTAAGGTGATGTAGCATTCATTGGATCTCCCTCATCACCATTCATGAATAGTTTAATGTGTATATTTGTATTCACAAGTGACCTTCATATATGGTATGACATCTTTCAGCACTTGTTGTGAACAGAGTTACTGCTTATGCTTTGAGTTCATTCCACTGCTCACAAAATTGAATGTATATGATTATGTTACAGTGTTGCTAATGACATAAACATCTGACATTTATTGCATATCTTTCATTCAATCTTTGGTCATTGCTTGGATACCACCTCATTTGAATAGCTTGAGATATCTCGACTCTATCATTCTTTGTTTGCATAACCTTTAAGAGCTTGTTCTTCATTCGTCTTATATTTCTTGTTCATATGCTTACCTTCATTTGGATGATCAGGATAAATGCTATGGGTTAATCATCATCTGGTTTGTGATGTGAATGATAGCATCAACATTGTTATTGGTTGTCAATTTGTATTCCAACCAATATGAGAATTTCTTGCAATTTTCTTTAGATCCTATGGATTGATCGCAAGCATATTGTTGTATCCCCCAACTGATCTTTCCTTATGAATAAATCACATTCATTGTGTCCTTCATATGTCATGAGTTTCCCATCTAATTGTTGACATTCATGCATATTTTGTTGAATGTATTATTGTTCGATACATTTGAATTTGCTCATATGCCCTTCTTGATTCTAGCTGACAAATGCTTGCAAGTACATGATGATCATATTCTTATTTTACCATAAGCTTCATGTTTTTGCATTTGTTTGACATTATTATTTGCAAACTTATAAGTCTTTTATTAGACATTAGATGATGCTCATTCACTTTCATTTGTTCAATGTTGAACTCATGCCCCTTGCAGTCAAATTTGATGTCCGAGTCTTTTGTAAGGGTTCAAGTCTTCTTGTCACTTTGAGCTCAATTCCTTGAGTTTAGTTCAAGTTCATGTTCATGTTCAAAAGCATGTTCAAGTTCAATGTCAAAAGTTTGTGTCCACAAGTCCTCTGTTTGAGTTCAAGTTCAAATGCATGTCACCTGTTGTCCTTTGAGTTCGTTCAAGCTCAAATATCAATTCCATGAGTTCAATCAAGTTCATTTGAATTTGAGCTTTTTTTCATATGGTTCAGGATTCAATTTCATTTATTTAAGTTCAAGCTCTTCTTTAGTCATTTGATTTGAGTTCTGAGCATAGTTCCAAGTCCTTGGATATTCGATCAAAATTTCGGCAACCTCCCGGCATCTCCCCTGTTTAGGGAAAAAACCAAGAGGCAACCTTACCCTCGACGCTACGTGAGAGCTTCATGTAGATGTCATAATGACACCGCGGTTGCAAATTATTTTTTTATCCCCGCCTGCTACGTTAGTGTTTAAGGGTTTGGAGCACAAGTTAGAAAGAGCACAATTTTCCCCCCTTTACGTGAGCGTTCGGGGGTACTTATATAAAAAAATATTTTTTTATCCCCCTCGCCACAAGCATCGTGAGTGTTATGTAGGGTAGGCTGAGTGGACTCAGTTGAGTGGACTGAGTCTAGTAAGTGGGTTAGGTTGAGTTGGGCATTAAGTAAATGAATATATGAGGAGATGATGGGTTGAGTGGATTGAGTCGGCTGAGTTGGGATTGAGTCGGCTGAGGTGAGACTGAGTTTTGGAGTGAGTTGAGATAGTGAGCTTGGGGATTAAAGGGGCTGCTCGGTTCGGCAAATTATTGGGTCAGGTGACCGGAGCCAAAAGATAAGTTCGGACAGCCAATAAAAATTTGCCGCGTCATCTTGCGCTTTAGTTGCGCTTTTTGACTTGCGCTTTAGTTGCGCTTTGGTTGCGCTTTAGTTGCGCTTTGGTTGCGCTTTAGTTGCGCTTTTTGACTTGCGCTTTAGTTGCGCTTTGGTTGCGCTTTAGTTGCGCTTTGGTTGCGCTTTAGTTGCG
>NW_021318585.1:1247931-1264720 GCF_001605985.2 Dendrobium catenatum
GGGATTGAGTTCGGCTGAGGTGAGACTGAGTTTTGGAGTGAGTTGAGATAGTGAGCTTGGGGATTAAAGGGCTGCTCGGTTCGGCTATGAGAGGGTGTCGGCAGGGCGGGTGCTGTGGAGTGCGGCTAAGGTAAGGGAAATGCCACCTCTCTCTCTCTCTCTCTCTCTCTCTCTCTCTCGGCTTGTTGTCGGCACAGACGGAGGTGGAGTTCGGAGGAGAGGTCGGCTTAGGGAATGGGAGGTTTTGGCAGTGGAGAAGTTGGCTTGGTCTCAGATGCCAATCGCAAGGTCCAACTACAGGAGTCGGATGAGGCTTCGGCTACGTGGATCTGGGTCGCCTGGAGGTCGACGAGGTCGGGACAGCTAGGGGGGAACGTCGGGACTTGGGAAGCTGCGAGAGTGGTTGCGTGGGAAAGCCGAGAGCAGCCGAATGGAGGTCTCATCCTCTCCTATTTAACGACGAGGTGTAGCGTTGTTTTGAACAACGGTCGCACGATTTGAGCAGATTTTGCGGAGAAGCGACTAGAGCGGCGCTGATCTACAGGATTTCAGTGGAATTTGATCACAAACGGCGCCGAATTGACGTGATTTCCGCAGGATTTGTGGATCCGATGGACAAGGTATGATTTTGAGCTTCTCTTTTTTTTTTTTTTTTTGTTTCCTTTGGGTATAGCATGCAGGTCAACAAAGGATTGTTTAGTTTGAGACGTTTTTTTACTGTTTCTTAAAATAATTTTTTAGTAAAAAAAATATTTTTTTACTAAAAAATTACTTTAAGAAGCCAAAAGAAAGTCTTCCCAAACAAAACCTGAAATTTCAAAAATCAGCTTATAAAGAAGTTAAATTATTGTCCTGTGAAAATCAACTTAACTGATGAATTGAACCATTTGCAGTTGAGGAGAATGATCATCCAATTGAAGAAGTGAGGCTAACGGTGGATCCTACAGACAACCCGAATATCACAGCACTAACGTTTCGCACTTGGCTGATTGGTGTGATGTCATGTGTGCTTCTCTCCTTTGTAAATACGTTCTTTTATTACAGAACAGAACAACTAAGCATTGGATCAGTCTGCATACAAATCATTGCACTTCCAATAGGAAGATTTCTCGCAGCAACACTTCCAAAGAAAGAAATAAAATTTCCCTTCACAAACTGGTCATTCTCGCTGAATCCGGGGCCTTTTTCGATGAAGGAACTTTGTCTAATCACCATATTCGCGAGTGCCGGTGCGGGAGATCTCTTTGCAATGCATGTAGTAATTGTAGTCAAGGCGTTCTATCATACTAAGATCAATCCCATAGCTGCCTTTTTGTTGGTACAAACCTCGCAGGTGAGGAAGAAATTTTACATCAGAAATACTTTTTTGAAGTTCCAAAAAAAAAAAAAAAAAAAGAGGTTTTGATTTGGTTATTAATCCAGCTTTACTGGAGACATTTGGTTATTTATCGGCATAAACAATTTTTATTACATCTGTCATTGATCTCACATGTTTCTTCATGTCTTATGCCTTAATAAAATATAACTAAGTTATTAGATAATATTGCTAAACTATTAGACATTCACAATATTTGTTCTCTCATGATTATATTTATGAATGTCTAATGTTTAGTGTATTTTTAAATAATTTAGTTGTATTATTTTATTATTTAATTATAATTTAATAAAATGTAACATGTGAAATCAAAGGCACATTGCTTGGCTTTAGATATTCTGACAAATTTTTATTTTCTCTCTTAAATAACAAATGCAAGTTTGGACTTAAAACTGGCAGTTACTTGGCTTCGGTTGGGCTGGCATTTATAGAAAGATCCTGGTTGATAATCCATATATGTGGTGGCCAGAAAACCTTATTCAAGTTTCACTTTACAAGTACTATTTCTTAGAATTTTGAAATAGAGTTCTATGTTTACAAATTTCTTCATTAAGATTATCATACAAAATATCTTACTAATTGCTCAAATCATCACTTTTTTAGGGCTCTCCATCAGAAGGAGAAGAGAAAGAAGGGAACCATAACAAGATTTCAGTTCTTCATAGTGGTCTTCATCACAAGCTTTGCATACTATACCATCCCAGGCTTCATTTTCCCTGCAATTTCCACCATTTCTGTCTTATGCTTAATCTTCAAGAAATCAATCACCATGCAACAAATTGGATCTGGATTGAAAGGTCTTGGAGTTGGATCCTTCGGAATTGACTGGTCCACAGTCACCAATATTTGGGGAAGCCCATTGGCCACACCTGCATCAGCAATCTTCAACATAATGTTAGGCTTTTTCATAGGGATTTATGTGTTAATCCCAATTTGCTATTGGACTAATGCTTACAATGTCAAACGATTCCCTATCATATCCTACGATATCTTTGATTACACTGGTCATAGCTACAACACTACTAGGATCATAAATAACAAGACTTTCACTTTAAATCTGGAAGAAGCGGAAAGTTACAGCAAAATAAACATAAGTATTAACTTTTTATTGGCCTATGGCACGAGCTTTGCATATATGACGGCCTCAATCATTCATGTTGCTCTCCATGATGGAAAGTATGTTTAAAGAAAACTAAACCTATCTAACTTCCGTTGACATTTAGGCTTCTTTTGGGACGTCTTTTTTGTTGCTTTCTAAAACGGAGTTTTAATACAAAAATAAAAAATTTTGTACTAAAACTCCGTTTTAGAAAGCAGTAAAAAAGCTGTCCCAAACGAAGCCTTAGTCTATATGTTAAGATGCATATATAACTTTATATCTATTGTTAAATGTATCAGGAATATTTTGAAGATGTGGAAAGATACTAAAGAATGTGATAAGGAAAAGATGGATGTTCATGCAAGATTGATGAAAAGAAATTATGAGCCTGTGCCTCAATGGTGGTTCTACGTTCTCTTAGTTACGGTCATTGGACTCTCCATTTTTACTTGTATAGGGTTTGGAAGGCACCTGCAGGTTCCATGGTGGGGGTTATTATTCATCTTCATCATAGCTCTACTTTTCACATTACCTTTTGGAGTGATCATGGCAACTACAGGTCAGGTAATACTCCATATAATATTATTTAACAAACAAATTAATCAATTAAGGAGAGAAAGAAAGAATATATAAAAATATAATGGAAAGGTTATAGTTATAACTCTTAAGAATATTTTCTTATTGAATTTATTGTGTAGAAGATTTACTTTTCTTCTTATATGTAGGGTCTGAATGTCATTACAGAGTACATTTTTGGTCTAATATTACCAGGAAATCCTATAGCAAATATGACATATAAAACATATGGAACTGCAAGCATGAACCAGGCTTTTACACTTCTTAGAGATTTAAACCTCGGACATTACATGAAAATCCCCCCGAAGTCCATGTTCATTGTACAGGTAACTTCTTAAAGCTAAAGGAATACTGGTCCAAAAACATTATTACTGCTAAAATGAATAAATTATTATTTTTATAAGATAGCAATCCACAGAAAATAGGTAAATAGAAAATCTAGCCATATTTTATCTTCAATTATTAACTTCATTAACATAGTTTTCTACGAATAATGAAAAAGCATAAGGCTAGCAAATGTTCCTGCAGCTTTTGTATTTAAAAATACAAATTATATTTCAGTTTATTTGCTTTTTTATATAACGAGCTAAATAGAAATAAAGCTTGAATCATATTCGACTAAATGTTTCTTCTGTTTGTGTGTGGGTTTGGGACGGGGATCAATGTTTATGTGTATATGAGTTTTTATATGTATATATATTGTGTATAATAATACTTATACATTTATATTTATGTAAATATTATATATGTGGCGATATATATATATATATATATATTCTATGACTTTAAAGAAAACTTATACATTAATTAACAAGCTGAATGTAAACAATGAAATGTGATAAATATATTTTACCTGTATGGTGTACATCAAAACTTAATTTTCTTTAGCTCAAGGTTCAAGAACATAATTTTATATGCAATTTTTTTTGTTAAAATGATAGTTGACAGGTACTATGATAGCATCTTTTGTTAACTTCACAATAACATCGTTCCTTCTCAACACAATAAAGCATAAATGCGATCCAGAAAATCTTTCTCAAGGGAGTCTATGGACTTGCCCCAATGATGATGTATTCTATAACGCATCCATAATTTGGGGGCTCGTTGGCCCAATGAGAACATTTGACAAACTTGGGAACTATTCAGCTCTGAACTTCTTCTTCTTAATAGGTTTATTGTTACCCATTCCCTTCTGGTATCTATCAAAAGTCTTCCCCAGGAACAAATTGCTTAGATGCATCCACATCCCCCTGATCATAGCAGGAGGTGGGCTTTTTCCTGCACACTCTGTGAACTATATCATGTGGGGAACAGTGGGCATTTTCTTCAATTATTATATTTATAAAAGGTATAAAGAGTGGTGGGCAAGGCACACCTATGTAATGTCAGCAGCTTTAGATGCCGGGGTAGCTTTCATGGGAATATTCATCTTCTTTGCTTTGCAATTTAATAATATCAGTGGAATAGATTGGTGGGGAGGTGTTGCAGATGATTATTGCCCTCTTGCTAGCTGTCCAACAGCTCCTCAAGTGATAATTAAAGGTTGTCCGACTGTTAAGTAGCTGAGTTTGTTAAAATCTTCAGAGCTGTTTTCTCTAAAGCCTCTCAGTTATTGTGTACATTACACTTTTTGTTTTACATGTCCTATTTTATTGCCTGGATAATAATAAAATACTTAACGTAATTTCTATAATGTGAATAGCTGATGTGATCTTAAAAGTTTTCATGATTCAAAACTCTTAAACCATTTTTAAATGCTAGTAATTTCATGTTTATCCTAAGTGCATGTGTTGGATTCAAAATTGTTCCTTTGTAAAACCACTGACAAAAATGGCTAAGAAATAAGAGCAAACACGAGAAAAAGAGAATGTAGAGTGCCATGGATCAGTACATGACTACTGCAAATAATTCGAAGTGTTAAGCTCACCGTCTGACCGCCTATATATTCACACGTTGGTGGGAAGGCACAAAACTATAGAAAATACTACATTTAAGCAATATAAGTCCTTTCAATTACTAAGGAAATGAAAGAAAGTTAAAGTTCAATAAGTGATGAAGGAGATAGAAAATATTCAACACTTATAAACTCTCCTCTCCTGACAATAAATTGGAACCAGGTGAAACAAATACGGAGGTTAATAAGTCGTCTGTTCATATTGACCATACACCTTTGCTGAATGTTCCTATGGATCATGCAACTTCGATGAACCTTCCTCCTAATATTGAAACAATAGATGTTGAGGAGAATCACCATTTGTTCCGAACAAAGGTAAGAATGATAAATCTTTTTTATGCCAATCCGACAATATTATGATAAGACAATGTAAGAAGAAGCTTTTGGTAAATCCTAATTGTTGGCCTCGTTTTTATTTTGATTTTCCTTTGGTCACATTCGATCGAGTTGATCGAGCCTCATCGATCTCAATTCAATTCGAATCGACATCAATCTGAGTTTGATTTTTGTTGAATTAGCATAGTCAAGCCGCATTGAACTTGAGTCAGCCCAATTCGAGTCAAATCGAGTTTGATTTTCTTCAATTATTATATTTATAAAAGATATAAAGAGTGGTGGGCAAGGTACACCTATGTAATGTCAGCAGCTTTAGATGCCAGGGTAGCTTTCATGGGAATATTCATCTTCTTTGCTTTGCATTTTAATAATATCAATGGGATAGATTGGTGGGGATAGATTGGTGGGGAGGTGTTGCAGATAATTTATTTCCCACTTGCTACTTATCCAACAGCTCCTGGAGTGGTAATTGAAGGTTGCCCGCCTATTAAATAGTTGAGTTTGTTTAAATCTTCATAGTTGCTTTCTCCAAAGTCTTTTATTTATTGTACACATGTGCACGTTAAATTTTTTGTTTTACATGTCCTATTTTATTGTCTGAGTAATAATAAAATAGTTAACTTCTATAATGTGGATAGCTTATGTGATGTTCAAAGTTTTCATGATTCAAAAACTCTTTAACCATTTTTAAATGCTAGTAAATTTATATTTATCTGAAGTGCATGTGTTGGATTCAAAATTGTCCCTTTTGTAAAACTACTGACAAAGATGACTACGAAATAAGGGAAAACATGACTAGTAACCAAGTAAACACAATCTAAGAGCTCTAAATCTTCTAGTATTTATCAAAAGTCTTCCCAAGGATCAAATATCTCTAAATCTTTTTCATATTGATCAGTGTAATAAAGTAAACATAGTCTAAGAGATATTTCAATTTATATTTATTTCAATGATTCTCTTATTTCTTTGAAAGTATTCACAAAACAATTAGAGAATGAAAAATATTTAAATCTATTTAATTGAGTTTACTCATAAATTATGATAGATTATGTAGGTTTGCCTCTATCACGCATAGCATCAATAGAAATATGTTAATATAAGCCAAAAAGACTTATGAAGTTTTTTGTGCCTATTTGTCCTCCTTAGCTTTGCTTTATAAGTCTTTTCAATTACTAAGGAAATGAAAGAAAGTTAAAAGTTCAATAAGAGATGAAGGAGATAGAAAATATTCAACACTTATAAGTTCTCCTCTCTTGACAAAAAATTGGAACCAGGTGAAACGAATATGGAGGTTAATAATTCTTAGGTTCATATTGACCATACAACTTTGCTGAATGTTCCTATGGATCATGCAACTTCGACGAACCTTCCTCCAAATATCGAAACAATAGATGTTGAGGAGAATCAACCATTTGTTCCGAACAAAGGTAAGAATGATACATCTTTTTTATCCCAATTCGACAATGTTATGATAAGATATGCTAGGAAGAAGATTTTGGTAAATCCTAATACGTGGTCAACTTTGAGGCAAAGTTAGCTCCAAGAGCCATAAATGTCTACTTGTTATCAAATCCTAACTTCCATGAAGGACTTGTAGCTCTTGTATATGAGCCCATACAAAGTGAACTTCTTGAGAAAATGCATCGCCTAGAGTATTTTGTTGATCAATTAAAGTATGAGAGATTTTTTCTAAGAAGGTTCCAATTACTATGGAAGAAGAAAATTTAATCATTCTTAAGAAAGTTGATGTTGGAGACTCGCAACATGAGATCCTTGATACTCATAAAGTTGATACAATTACCCTAGTTGTTAAACCTATTGAAGTCGATGTTGAAGGTAGCATAAAAGGAATTCTAAGGCTTCTTTAAATCATAATACTGATATGCATATTTTAGCTCTAGTTACTTTATAAGAAGGGAATGTGATTTTCTTTTTTAGACAAAAAAAAGCTGAATACTTAATAATTAAAATTTTTTCTTTTAAGTATTATATTAAAATTAACCAAAATCTACTTTTTTTTTTTTTTTTTTTTTTTTTCTTTTTTTTTTTTTTTTTTTTTTTTGTCAACTTTTGTAATTAGAGCTTCTATGGAAATCAAAAGAAATTACTTAACTATTTTAGATAAAAATTTTGAAGCATTTGATAGTTGCTCTTCAATGGTACAAGTAGCCGCTAATGACATTCATTGTAAAGTTTTATAGTTTAAAAATTGAAATCATCTCCACTTGCAAATTCATGGAGTTACCTACATATATCTAATTTTTTATTCATGGTGAGTTTTTTCTTTAACAATTAATTTAGTGAGGTTCATTCCTTAAACAATTACACTATATCTCGCTTGTTTTCTTTAGTTTTGCTTTACCTAATGGAAATGTTAAAGAGGGGCTAATTTCACATCATCCCTAAAGTTTGTTAAATTTTTCTGAAAGTTATATGTAAAGAACTGTCAATTTCGGGTTACGAGTCGGGTTCGGGTCGAACCCGAAACTGACCCGGCACTATTCGGGTTCGGGTCGACCCGACCCATTTTTGCAAACGGGTTGATTTTCTGGACCCGAACCCGACCAGCTTCGGGTTCGGGTCAATCCGACCCACGTACGCCTGAAGCGGAAGCGGCGCGAAACCACTGGACGCGGATGCCGTACGCGGCGCGGAATCACTGGACGCGGACGCTAGACGCAGGAAGCGGCGCAGAACCGCTGGACTCCCGACCCCGAAAGCGACGCGAGACTGCCGCGGACACCGGACGCGGCGCTGAACTGGCTCGAAAATGGCGTGGACACGACCCGACATGGCCTCGGGACGCGATGCGAGGCAGCCTCGGGATGCACCGCGACGTGACGCGGTCGGGCAGGCGGGCAGGCTGGAGTAGGGCAGGCGGGGCAACCGGGAAGCGGGCAGACGTATTTATGTGCATTCCGGGTCATTTTGGGTTATTCCCGGGTCAACCCGAACCCGACCCGGTTTTTCAAAAGGGTCGGTTTTCAGAACTCGAACCCAACCCGCTTCGGGTCAACCCAAACCCGAAATTTTTGGGTCGGGTCCAATATTGACAGGTCTAAATTGTAACTTTTTTTAAAATCATTTTTATTTTATCTTAATGCATTTGTTTATGCCATTTTTTGGGACGAGGTTGGCTTGGCTACATCATCAACAAACTTAGCCTAATCTATATCCCTATGTCTCTCCTCTTGATGCATTTAAGCATTTCTAAATCTTATAAGATGGATTACCCTTAAGTTGGAGATGTTTAGCTCTAATAACTCTTAGCTCTTTTCTTGTCTTAATGGACTAAAACCTAACTAGAATGGATTCTTATTGTTGTCACTTAGATTGAGATAGATTTAGGTGTACACAAACCTACGATTAACCTTGGTTAGAAGTAGTTTGACACTAGGAATTATAAATTACCATAGAGCTTGCTTAATTAGAACCCAATCAAGGACTAACCTAACAAAACATTTGCTTAGAATTAGTCTACCTAGTTCGACATAAATTCTATTTAGATCATATTATGTAGTGTGTGTCCTTTATTTACTTAAGTTATCTAGGATAGCCCTTGATAATTCTAACCTACATGCTGACTCATAAGCAAAGGCCCCCTTTAGGGGCAATGAATTAGATTGGCGCAAATAACCCTTTTGTTTAGAGGATACAATACATCTTAGAATGCTTATACGGATGGCTTCCAAGACACCACCCATATAAGAGTAATGAATTAGGTGGCCAAAGGGACCATCTTCAGCAGGAACGGAGGTTGGAAGAACCATATTCAGTACGCATCAGAGGTCAAAAGGTCCATAGTTGGGTAACAGTGATTGGATGGAATGTAATTGGCAGGCAGCAGAGGTTGAAAGGGCTATAGTTGGGTGACAGTGGTTGGAGAGACTGTAGTATGTAGGCAACGGAGGTCGAGAGGATCATAATCTGGCAAACGGGGGTCAAAGGGATCGTAATCGAGCAATAACGGTTGGAGGGACCGTAATCGACGGATGATGGCGGCCGGAAGGATCATAGTCGAGCAATGATGATCAGATGGACCAGAGTCATAGAGGTCTGAAAGGACATAGTTAGGCAATGGTAGTCAAAAAGACAATAATAGTTGAAAGGCAAAGGTCGGAAGGATCGTAGTCGAGTGACGGTGGCCTGAGGGACTATAGTTGGCAGTAGATGGACATTGAAATGATTGTCATCAAGCAACAGTGGTCGAAAAGGCCCGTAGTTGGTGGATGATGAAAGTTGGAAGGATCGTTTTCGAGCGAGGGTGATATGTAGGATCATTATCGATGGGCGACGAGGATCGGAGGGACCATAGTCGAGTGACAGTGGTCAAAACGGTCATTATCGATGAGCAATGAATGTTGGAAGGACTGTAGTCAACGAGGGATAACTACAACAAAATTGCTCATTACCAACAGATTTCCGACAAATTTACAATGGATTACTTTAAAATATTTTCGACAAATTTTCAAGCAGAATTTTTGGTGGCTTTTCTGGTGGATTTTTCATTTATTTAAAATTTAATTAATTAATACTTTTTATAGTTTATTTAATTAATTATTAATTTTATAATTTCTTTTAATTAATTATTAATTTAATAATATAGTTTAATTAATTTTTACTTCAATAACATATTTTGATTATTAATTAAAATAATAAAATTTTAATTAATTAGTAATTTTCTGTAAGTTATAAGATAAATAAAAAATTCATCTCATAAATCAATTTTACACAAACGGATGGTAAGGCGTAGGGCTGTCAATATTCGACACGACCCAAAACACAAGCCGAAAACGACACGGAAAAATCCGTGTTCGGGTCGACCCGGGTAGAAAATGACCTAAGAAAATGACCCGTTTTTTGATTTCAACTCGTGTTCGGGTCAACCCGGAAACACGAGGTTGACCCGATTTCAACCCGAATTTATTTAACTCACCGCTCGAGTTCATCGCTACGCGCCTGCACGGCTGCGCCCATAAGGCCATAACCCATTCGCTCGGACGGCTCGAGTTTGCAGCTTAAATAATTACTTGAACGAGAGTACGAGACTTCGAGTTACTTCGACTTCTGCAGTTTTGCGTGCGGCGTACCCATAACCCTTGGGCTGTAGTCCTAGGGAGTGTGGCTGTGTGGACTGAGGAAAACCTATGGTCCTTTACTCCTTTAGGCTGTACCCATAACCCTTGGGCTTTTAGCCTTTTAGATTAAACATTAAAATGTTAATGTTGTTAACTTGTTATTGTACATTTGTCATAGTTTTTTATACATTATTGTTGTTGGATGGTGCCATGGTATAGCCATGTATAATATATTACAATATTAGTTTGTGTCTTTGTGATTGAATAGTTGTTTATATAATGTTGTTGTTCAATAGATGGAGGATTCTAACACAGTGGTAGAAAGTACTCCATTCATTGAGAATGTTGAAGTAGGAAATGCTCCTGTTTCAGTTGACAATGAAAAAGACGATGATGATTTTTGTAATATTATTGAAAAAGAAGGAGATGACCCGTCATCCACTAAGAAAAGACGAAGAATGTGTTCAATTGGGGTTATTATGAGATGTTGCCCCTTCCTAGTGTGTTGGTTAATACTATTGTAACCAGGTGGCATTTGCGTTACCTAAATGACTAAATTCAAGAGCAAATACATAAATTCATGTTAACCCCTAAGCAATGAACCGGACCCAACCTACATACCCGATCGAAACCAACACCCAAGACACAACCGTCGTCCAGGATCGCACTCCTCTCAGCAGAAATCGCTCCTCAGGACACAAAATACTGGCCTCTTCTCATTCGGTTCGCTCTCACGCTCTCAGAATCTCAAGCAAAGAAGAAAGAATATTTCAGGAAACTTACAGTGCTCTCCGTCGATGACCGAACTACACCGTCTCCGACTGCATCTCCTCCAGATCACCGGTTGTGTTTCCTTCTGAAGACTCAATCTCCTCGCCGTTGATTTGCTCCGGTCGAGTCGAGCCATTCGCTTAACTCCCGGCATCAGGGAGGGGACGCCGAAAGGCTGTCGGATTTTTTAGGGAACCAAAAATATTTTTAACATTGAATTTAATTGCTTACATTAGCAGGTTGTGCACATTAAATGACCTTTCGAAGATCATTAATGGGATCGATTCGCTCTCCCAAATCTCCTCGCCGTTGATTCGCTCCGGTTGAGTCGAGCCACTCTCTTACCTCCCAGCATCGGGGAGGGGACGGCGAAAGGCTGCCGGATTTAAAATTGAACTAAAAGAAGATCCCCACTTTGTTAAAATAATAATAATGATAATAAATTGGAGATTACTTCTAGATCTTAGTAGGGATTTGAAGTCAATATGCATTTTAAAATTAACCTCATATATTCAAAATCAATTCAAATGAATCAAATTGTTAGAGCATAGTTATAAGATCATCTGATTTAAGTAATTTATGCTGCAATAATAGAGAGAAAATGATCTTATATTCATGTAGGAATATATTTATGGTGGTAGATTATAGCATTAGCAATGATCATATAAGCAAATCTTACACACCATAAAATATGTTTTAAGCTCCAACATGACACTCAAGTATGCTACAATTCACCTATGGGCAGGAATAGGGAATTCGTAGTGCCCACAACAACTAGCCTACAAGCAAAGACACGATTTCCTACGAGAAAGAATAGAGGAATTTGTAGCAAAAAAGATAATTCTTCCACAAACATGATCTAGTAGTGGAGATTGAGCAAATATCCTCTATGAGTTGTGCTAAATGACATTTAGAAGAGTTAAAACAAACTAAATGAAATAACTATAATATAGAAAGCTTTAACGCCATCGGATCCGCAATATGTGTACAAGCAAACATAATGCGTTCGTAGGCCCTTAAATGAAATATCAGGCATTTTTCTAAATGAAATCACTTGATTAAATGGATCGTATTTAAATATTTTAAAATTCCCCTTATGTATTAAATGTGATCTATTAAACTAAATACATCCTGCATGTGCTCCGGTCAATGCATTAAAGTTACAAACATCAATGACAAAGAATGTTGTGCAGGGTCAAATGCTACAACCCGCATGTGCTCCAATCGCACATCTAAGTCCCAAATCCAACGATTCGAGAATGCTGCGCGGGTCAAATATTCAAATTTCATCCTCCTCCTTAAAAGGACTGGAGTCGACATGACTTGAATTGCAAAAAAAGCCTCCCAAAATTCTATAAAAATACACGTGATATTGAAGTCACTCCGATGATGGCCGCGTTGATAGAAAATCTCAACCGAAGGGGTCAAATCGATAATCAAATAAAAGCTCAATTTTTTAAAATGAAATATATCATCTAAAAAACTTAAAACTAAAAATCGTTCACTTCCCGCAACCATTTGTCGAGGGTGATAAATTTGAAATTAATCTCAGCTCATAAAGAGCGAATGCATATTTGGTGTATCACTACGATTCATCCTCAAATAACCTCTTGCCAACAGGAACGTGGCACGTGCCCTTTGATTGGGTGGTTTTGCCGCAAAATGGCACCATTATATTACGATCACGGCCAAAGCCCGTATGTTCTCTAAAGATGTCATGTCCCTTGAGCGATGAATCATATGGTATATTCGATAGGTATAAAGCCCTCTGTTAGCTAAGGTGAATTCAGATATATCCCCTTAGACAAATATCAACCCAGGTCTATAAGGTATTCTTGGACGAAGTAACCCATGGCTGCCGACAAGGTGCCTTCTGTCAGGTTGGGTCGACTACCTCCTCTGACTAAGTAGACCAGGGATCATGACAGCCCGAGACGACGGAACCATGGGATCTTGATCGGGCTCGTCTTCATTCCCCCCACCATCAGTTTTAAGTTTATGGTGATAAATTCTAAATTTTAAACTTCAAAATCTAAATCATAAGATCAAAATTTAAACCCTAAAATTATTGATATTATATGATAGGTTTATAACATATGTGACATCATTAACGACTAGCCTTAATCGAAAGTTCTCTCTCGTTATCGGGAGGGGTAATTAACTATAGGGGCTTGTGCCTATAGGAAACCAGAACTCAGATTAAAAAATCCTCACAAAATGAGGGCGAAATCTCTGGGTAGTGTCCTATCTAAAACCCAATCTGATTTCTAAAAATTCTCCGGAACCTAATTTAGTTAAAACTCTCTATTATCGTCATCACATAAACACTTAAAAAAAATAAATAGACCGATGATGTGGAGAGGCCGGGATCACTCATAATCTAAAAAAAATGAAAATTTCGGAGCCCACAATTCATTGATACTATATTAAGTCATTAAATTTAATGCAATTTTGCCGCCTTAGATGGTAATAATTAGAAAAATCAAGGGTTTACGTGAGCTAATCAAATGGAGGTTTCTAGTTATACTTATACAATTATGACATTATGCAATCTCAATATCTTATTATTTGGAATTTTGTCATTTCTATTTGTTTATTATTTTTTAGCTTTTAGAGTTTTAATGTTTATTGTTTAACCATATTCAATTTTTCATTTTGCTATTAATGCAAGTTGAAAAAAGGTTCAAGAGACAAGAACTCAAAGAAGTCAAGAATGAAGCTGAAGTGTTGGCACTTGTGACTTGGCGACGTTGGCGTGTCGATGTAGTCGGTTTAAGTGTTTAACCGTATAAGAATAAATAAATGTACTTTGAGTCTTTGAATTTTGTAAATTATATAGTTTGTAATATGTAAATTGTAATTTCTAATAAATGTTAAATATAAATTGTCAAATTACCTTTTTATTCTTATCATTAATTACTGTTTGATTACTGTTCTGCACTTCTACTCTAAGCCTCTAATTATAAAATTTTATTAAAATTTTCAATTTTTCATGCATTTCAAAAATTCTTGTTGGGTCGTGTTGACCTGAACCCGATTCGGGTCGGGTTCGGGTCCGGAGAATTGACCCAAAACTAGTTTCGGGCCGTGTTCGGGTATGGTCAAGTACAGCCAGGTCACTTTCGGGTCTGACTCGAACACGACCCGCCGACACGAATTGACAGCCCTAGTAAGGCGGGCAGCTAGTGTTTTTTTTTTAATTATTATTCTAGCGGCATTTTGCAGACGAATTTTTTTGCCAGAAAATTTTTTCGGTGGAATTTTTCTGCTGAAAAATTTTTAGATGCTTATTCCAACTTAGAATACATAACTCAATGCAGTAGTCAATGTTTCATACTAAGCAAGATTGTTTGTGATTTAGAATTTTTATTGTGTGACTAAGCACTTAGTTGATGATCAATTACAGTTTAAATTGAAAGTGCTCGAAATTTATGCATGATTAAAGTCATTTGTCAATAATCACTCAAGCCCAATCATACTCTTCATGATGGATATCTTAACTTGGCTCCTCTAATAGACAACTAGACACTATTTTTTTTCTTTCTTCTTTTATCAAAAAATAATTCACAACTTCTTCCCTTATTCCAAGAGATAATAGCAAATATTTTCCAATAATTCGGGTTAAGCAATGAGCATTTTTAGCTGTTTAAAGCCTTTTTTTGCACTCATCACTTCATAAAATATATTGATTATATATTATATATTTTTCTAGACTTTGAGTTAAAGAACTTTTCCATTTTGTTCTCTCAATTAGTTACTAAAGTTTCTTAGCATTTTTTAAAGGAAGCATCTATAGTATTGCTTAATCCAATAAAAGTTAGCAAAAAATTTCCAAATTTTGTAAATTTGAGACCCAATATACACATTAATGATTTAATACATATATTATATTTCTTCAAAGTCAAATGAATGTCTCTTACAAATTCAAAATGTGTTTTCCTATATTATTTTGTCTCACCAACAAGCCACCAACATAAACTTCAATATTTTTTCCTTTTTATTTTTTTGAAAATATGATTTATCGTTACTTAAATAAATTGCACATATATTTTTTAGATAAAAGGGCATGATGTTACATCGCAACAAACTATCACGAATAACAAAAACTATTTTTTTTTTCTCACAATCAACTAGATGTTTTTTTTATTTTACATCTCTTTATTATGAATCAAATAAAGTGATTATTTATAGAATGTAGATTAATTCTTTCTCAAAAATATTAATTTCTTCAATTTTCTCTGAAGCCTTGAGTTTAGCTCCTCTTTGAACATGAAATTGCAAGACTTCCTCTTTAACCCTTATAAAAGCCTTTAGATAGTATGCTAGTCCTATTGGACAAGTCATTACAATATGGTTATTGGAGATTACAAGCTTGAGGAGTTGAGAAAAGGATGACCAAAGATTGTAGTTTAGGTCATTAAACCATAAACAATAATGAAGTTAAGCATTAAAGTGTAAATGATGCTCTTCTTCTCCTCATGTGATTATTAGTGCAATTGTTCCTTCTATTTTTCTATGCTCACCAAAGAAACTCAAAAGTAGCCTAACAATAGGCATTAATAAAAAAAAATAAGATTCGCTTTTTTAAAATTACTTCTAAAGATTATTTAATAAAACTCCTCGTGTAAAAAAGAATGCCACCAATTTTTTTCTTGTTACTTGGTTTGATGTTCTATGCTTTGTAAATGCTGGTGGTGCAATTATTGTTGTAGATGATAACAATATAGTTTTTTGGCAGACTTCAAAATATTTATGGAGTGGCTTTAGCATGCTTTAGGGGTGTAAATGAGTCGAATACGAGCAAGGTTGATATGTGTTAGATTTGAATTATTCTTTTTTTTTTTTTTTAATTTGACTTATGTTCAAAATTATTTGTAAGTATCATGTTCAAGTTCTAATTGTTCGAACTTAAACAAGCTTGTCTTGCTTGTGTTCCACCCAAATTTGTTCAAATTATTAAAAAAGAAATTTAGTTTAAAATTTTTGATAAAAAGTTGGCATAGAAATCAATAAACACTATTATAATTTTTTAAATATTTAGTATAAGTTCAAAGCATATTAATATATATTTACATTTTAAAAGAATAAATAAGTTATGGATGATGCTTTTCGGCTTTTGAAGTTTGAGGTATTTCACCATGTCATTTTGAAAGGTAGGTCTTGTTAATTACCAAAGTCAATGTCAATGCTCTCAAATTCAGTGGTTGTCGATGAATTATGGTGTTTCAAGATCCTCCTCGTGAATTTCTTCAAGTATAGCGACTCCTAGAACATGCTCTAAATCTCATTGAACCATTTTTGTCAGTTTTTTTCTCCATTTGATTAATTTGTATACTAAAGATAAAATCTTAGTTTTCCATTACAATAAGTGGCGGATTCAAGGGGAGGCCAAGGGCAGCACATGCACCCCCACGGCATCACATACCAATCCTTCTCGTGAATTTCTTCAAGTATAGCGATTCCTAGAACATGCTCCAAATCTCATTGAACCATTTTAGTTAGTTTTTTTCTCCATTTGATTAATTTGTATACTAAAGATAAAATCTTAGTTTTTCATTACAATAAATGGCGGATTCAAGGGGAGGTCAAGGCCCCCCCCC
>NW_021318585.1:1273476-1301090 GCF_001605985.2 Dendrobium catenatum
ACAATTGATCTTGTACTTCAATGCATAAAGAAAATAAACAGTCAAAGTAAAGCACTTATCAAAGAAGATCCTTGTGTGGATTTTTTTTGAGTCCACGCAGTTGAAACTTGAGCGCCAAGAAAAAAAAAAGCCTGCTCCAGCTTTCTTTTGTGTCTAATCTCTGTATTTTTGGTTGGAGCAGCAGTTAGGTGAACTATTAAGCGATGAAAAAATAGAATTGTTTTTTACTTCTGGCGCATCAGTGTAATTGTGCTCTATACATTACTTCCTCAACATACTATTTTATTACCCTGATTTCTTCTGTGTCTTAATGCATAATGTTTAACACACTCAACCCTTTCCTAAAACGCTTCACTCCATGCTCATCTTCCACTTTATTTTGTTTATACTAAAGGCGCTGTTAGATTGTTCTCCACTACATTACGTTTCTTTAAATTGCTTGGTATGACCCTTTATTTAAGACACATGGGATGGTTTAAAAGCTCTTATAAATTACCCCTATGCCTTGTGTAATTTACATCGAAAAAAAGGGCCAAGGTGTGCCTTACATTATACAACAATGACCACGGAAAAGCACATGCACCTTTAACATATAAGGTTAAATGTAGAAATAAGGCACAAAAGTAAAATTATTTAGCAGCATTAGACAATAGCATGTGTAGCCGCTCCAGGTAACACTTCTACTATCATAATTAAAAGCACAAACCTGCAAAAAGTAAAATTTCCCCAGCAGATCACAGCCAACAGATGGAAGTTGATTCCGAGCCCATGAATCGCATTCTGCACCATTTCCAACGTTCCCAAATTCCCCAAAACAGCCGAATGGCAGAGGGAAATAAGAAAACTTTCCAACAGGCCTATCACATTAAATAGAGCATCAAGCGAGTTAGAACCAAGGTTAGTAGAAAACCAGTCTATGTGAACATATAATAACAATAAAAATAATAATAATAAAAATAAAACTTGAAAAAACAAAAAAGCAAAGCCTAATTAATAGGCAAATTGAGTTGAAATGGAAGCAAAACAAGATGTTTAATCCCATGAGAACATTGGGTTTAATCAAATCGGATTGGTGAAAAATAAGTCGGCATAGAAATAACAACTGATTAACCCTCAAGGTTTTGAGTAGAAAAAGGTTTGACCACACAATATACTATCTGAAGAGAGGCATGATAAAAGATGGTTAGATCAGGATCGTCAAGAGATTAATGAAGTTTATGATCGCTATGAATCTTTGGAGCCATTTACCATAGTCGAGAAAGGTTTTGTTCAACATACGGCGATGGTCATCGATGTGGAGAGTTCTAATTTGATGGGATAATTAGAAGTCACATCAGAGCATTAGATACTTAGAATGCATATAAAATACTTAAGTGTAGAAATAAAAAATATCTTATATTGTAAAATTGAGTAGATACTTGCCAAATTATTGAAACCTTGGAGACTTCAATACTTACTAGCAGGAGAATCAAAACAAAAATGTGAGACTTACGACCCTACCCTATAGATAAGGCTTCCAACTCGAGTGCATAATGCATTTATGATAATAAATTTAATTGTAAAAAGAGACTTTGTGAAGTTGCAAAATGATTGTCTGCATTTTGGAATAGTTGCATGATTATCGAAGTTGAATAAATTTGATTTCAACTTATTTTTATTCGGCACGGCATCCTCAAATATTACGTTCAACTGTTCAAGCATTTAGCACATTTTTTTACCACAAGATTACAACTTACTTTTACTGATTTGGCGTGATTTTAGAGGATATATAAATGATATTTTTCAAGTTTTATTGCAACACTTTATTATTAGCATGCTTATTGAAGAAATTGTACACTTCTTAAAGTAGTTTTATGTTTCTCGAGCAATTGTACGCTTCTAGAGATAGTTGCATACTTCTAAAGGCTTTTGTATTTGAGTTAAAAAGAGGGCATAAATGTTAGTTGGTGGATTTCATTTCTTTTTATTGAAAATAGTTTTGGAAATTTTAAATTTATTGCATTTTTCAGAGTGAGGTTAACTTGAGTTTATCTTTATCTTTAGCCCACATGATAGTCTGAAATCTAAATTTGGACACCAAAGCACATGTGGCCATGTGGGTGAATTCAATTTCAAAGGTTTCAACATCTGCATGCTTCTTGATGCATTTTCATACTATGCTTGCACACTTTTCAATACATTTACATAATACACTTGCACATTTTTTATGCATTTATACAATATACTCGCTCATTTTTCAATGTGTTTACTTGATATACTTACACACCTTTTGGTGCATTTGCACAGTGTAATTGCATGATTTTTTATGCATTTGCACAATACACTCATGTGTTTTTCAATACATTGTGTGACACAGTTATATATTTTTCTATACATTTGCATAGTGCACTTACATGACAAACTTGCACATTTTGTAGAAACATGTATGATTCACTTGCACGATATTTAGTGAGCTTGCACACTTCTCGGTATATTACATGATACACTTGTACGCTTTATGACAAATGGCCCACGACTTTGAGAACGATATGTGCAAGGCTCGAACCGAGGCGGAGGTCGAGCGAACTGAGGCTTAAGCCTCAGACGGTGGTTGTACTCTTTATTTAGTATTGTCCTTCCAACCATTGTCGCACACCAACTACAATTATTTCTGACAACAGCCGCTAACTGATTATTGTCCTTCCGACCACTGTCGCCCTCTGACTACAGTCTTCCAACCACCATTACCCACCGATTACGGTCCTTTCGACCTCCGTTGCTCGTCAACTCCGGTTCTTTCGATCATCATCGTCCACTGACTACAGTCCTTCTAACCATCATTGCCCGCCAACTACAGTCCTTCCAATCAACGTCATCAGCCGACTACGGTCCTTCCGACCACTGTCACCTGTCGAATACAGTCCTTTTAAACAACGTTGCCTGCCGACTACCATCCTACTAATCAAATAAATATGTCAACATTCTCTTAAGAACTACTACCATGTAATGCACTTTATACAATATGTCACTTTCTAAGCCTCAATTTACTGATATGCATGTTTGTTGAATATTCATGTAACTCTACATAATAAAACACCCTATACAATATCATAGCAGTCAATAAAAATCTATATTAACTTCCGAATGCTTCAAGCCAAATGACGGAACCTAGTAAACCCACCATTCTACAAAACATGTTTTCTAAAGTCAAGCAACCATAGAAGGGCATGGAACCGGCCAGTGATACTCACCCGGCACATTCTGTTGCAGGAAAGCGAGAAGGGCTGCAACTCCAAGACAAAGCACCACCGCAACCCTATACTCCGTGTTGGCATCAACCCTCGCGTCGAGAACTCGCAGCCAGGGTTCCTCGGAGGCACCGTCGCAAAGAAAGCGTCGATGCTCCTTTCTACTTGGCTGTAGAAAAGCGCGGCGGAAGTGGTTGAGTCGTCGAACTCACAGGAATTCGCAAAGCTGAAAACAAGACGGGCAGCGTCTGATGAGAGTGCCGCCGCGTAATCCCCACGTTCGATGGCACCGGGTGCGTCATATGTTAGAGGATCGAGAGTGTTTTCCGGGTTGGAATATGGAGAACATGAAGGAAGAGGGAGATCGCAAGAGAGATGGTGCAGCGAAGAAGGCGTAGTTCGACGGATTTGAGGATGCCGTGCTCGGATTCTGCCATGCTGTGCACGAAGAGGATAATGTTTAGGGGCTGTTTGGTAGCAAGCTTTATGCGGATTTGAGCGAAATCCAGCCAAACCGCCTAAAATGTAAAACAAAATCTTGAAAGCTGCACGGAAAATTACCCCTATTCGTAGGAAATCCGGGATTTCCGAAATCCTATCGGCGGATTTACGGGATTTGGCCGAAGAAGCGCGCTAAAGGAAGAAAGTTTATACCGAGGAACTTTTATTTGGTCGTACTTAAAGAACGTCCCCTCAAAAAATTTGGTATTTGTTCGGTATTGTTAGGTATTATTTGATAATAATGAGGAATACCATCATGTGAAGACCCAACACCGAGTTATACCGAGCTATACCGAGCAATACCGAGTTATATAAAAAAATACCGAGATTTCTCGGTATAGCTTTGTATAACTCGGTATTGGATCTTCACGTGATGGTATTCCTCGTTATTGTTTGATATTGCTAGGTATTTCTCATTTTTTGGCATGATTTTAGCTCCGACCGGACGTAGCTCTACGTCCACTCGGAGGACGTAATAATTGTTCCACACCGACCAAGCTCCCGTCGTAACTTCCCATCAAAATGTCTGCTAATGTTAATTTATCCTAGGTCGTTTTTTTATTTTTAGATTTTCAGCTACTTTAATAATAAGAATGCTGGGAAAAATATTATTCATAATAGCAAGTTTTGTGATTTTAATAATTTCATTATCAATATTATTATTCATGATCTTATCTCTACAGGTCTTTTTTATATTTGATTTAATCAACAAAATAGGAATCTCTTTCATATTAAACTAGATAGAGCTCTTGTTAATGACCCTTAGTTAGAGCATTTTTCCTTGTCATTATAAAGTAGATAACTCAGGTTGCTCTTGTGACGCATCCAGGGCCAGCATTTGATTCAACATCGTTGATATATCATCAAAAAATTATCTTGATCGGGCAAATCAAGCCAGAAACTTCAAAAATTAAATCCAAGAACATCTGAACTCCGATTTCAGCAAACTTAAAGTCAAACTGAGCGTCTCGGAAATACAAACCCAACGACACAAAATTTAACACAATCTGAGCCCAAATGGGTCTGAATCAAGGACCTGAAGCGCTGTTGGAAAGTTCGAACCACAATTTGAGTTACCAAACCGTTTCCAAACATAACGTGATTATAATCAAATCGAGCGGCTTGACGATTCAAATCCAACGAGCCCAAGATTGTCGAATTCTGACATTATTAAGACCTTGAAATATCTGATAAACCGTCCATGATCAAAGGATTCAATATCAGTCGTCCATCCGAACCACTCCATATTTGCCCCTGATCTCTCATTTATTTATAGGTCATGCTACTCCAAAATATTTATAAATAGACCCCTTATTTCTCTTGAGAGGGGACTCAAACAAAAGCAAGAAGAAGAGGAGAATAGGAGAAGAATTTGAGGGAAGAAACTCCTTCATGACCACTGCCGAAATTCTGCCTGACACCCGAGTGATGCCAGAATTCTGCCCAACGCTCAAGTGACGCCAAAATTTTGCCAAAGTAACGCCGGAGTTTCACCGAAACTCCAAGTGACGCCGGAATTCCGCACTACCTCCAAGTGACGCCAAAATTTTGCCCTAACTCTAAGTGAAGCTAGAGTTTCACTCAAACTCCAAGTGACGTCGGACTTCTACCCGACACCGGACTCGTACAAGTTATCGTACTTTCAATAGACATCTATCCAAGGTTGGATTTCTGTCCATTGCTGGACTTCTAACTGACGTCGTTCTCTAACCTCCGTCGTCAGACTACAGTCCTTCAGACCTCCATCGCCCGCCGACTAATGTCCTGTTAACTTACGTCACCCGCCGACTATGGTTCTCCAGACGTACATTGCCAACCAACTATAGTCCCCCCAACCTCCGTCGCTTGTCGACTATGGTCGTTCCGACTTACGTCGCCAACCGACTACAGTCCTTCAGACCAAACAAACACATCAGTAGAGACTCTTTATATTCTCATCATATAATTTACTCTATAAGATGTACATCAAGTTAAGGCCTTCCCCAAATGGAATGGCCTCATTTGTAATCAACTGCAATACTAGTGGATTCATTCAAACTGGGCTGGGCCTCGTAATATTTTTCCTCTTTTCAGGGGTTTTCCACGTAAAAATCTTGATGTCTGATAAATGATAGACCCTCTCTCTTTATATGTGTGTATGCTAGATCTTTGTACAACGCTAAGACATTAAACTTTATATTTCTCTACCGCCATGAATACTCTAAGACGCAACAATTGTAATAATCAGCCCTGTCAGTTTAATTGATTTAAGAAATATTTTGATTTTATTTGTTCATTTTAAGGTTTTTTTGCATTATTTTAATTTTATCAATATTTATATATGTTGGGGATGGAAATAACACATCGCAATAAAATAAACAATAAAGTAAAAGCAGCAGTAAACAAAGGACACTAGGTTTTAACAAAGAAAATTTTAATCTAGGAAAAAACCCACGAAGCCACACCATACGAAGAAATTTGCTATGAAAATTGGGGGAAATAAGCTCATATCTCTCTTCTCTCTCACTCCCTCCTTTGTTTTCTTACATGCACTATTCCCACTCTTTATTATTCTAACCACTCACAATACAATAGAAAGTCAAGTTAATGCCCCTTGAGAAAAAAATGAGAAAGAAAAATGTTCAGTACGCATCGAAGCGCAACAAAGCCAATTTTGAGTTGTGTGGCGCTCAAGCCTCTGTCTGATGATGATGTGGCATTCAAACACACAGCGTTGCGATGCTTTACTCTTTGTTGGCCAATATTGGGATGCTTGGGAACACAGCGTCAAAGAACTTAGGTACACAACGCCAGGGAATTGTAAGGGGGAATTTTTTTGGGTACAAAACACTTGGACCCAAGCAGAGGGTACCCCCCCCCCCTGGGGAAATCAAGAAATTGACTTAAGGTTCGAGGCAATAACATAATTTGATTGATCTCTGCAATCAGACTCCACATAGACTAACAATATATTGGTTTGATACACTTGCCACCTTGATAAGCTAATCTAGTTATTTGATTTGAGGTTTCTTTGATAATAATAATATTTAGGGGCTATTTGGTTTACTAAAAAATGAATGCAATGTAAAAGGAATGCAGCGTAAAAAGAATAGTGTAAAAGAACTATTTTGAGTGTTCTTTGGATAAGTATAAAATAAATACAAGTGAATTTTTTTTTATTTAATTTAAAGTAAAATAATTATAATGTATAGTCCAAATATGATGACGACGGTGAGCCTAGTGGTAAGGGTTGGTGGTGTAATATCAAGATCTGCTCCAGGATCGTCCAGGACGATCTGGGATCGTCCTGGGACGATCAGTTGAGAAACTGCTCCAGAATTTGCCCAGATTTGCTCCAGATGATTTCCTGAGGTATCGTCCAGGCCGATTGAGGACTTCGGCCAGGCCGATTGCACTGTTCATAAGTATCGGCCGGATCATCGTCCTAGAGTATCGGCCAGGATGATATTGTTTGGTCCGATCGTCCAGGACGATCGAGACGATCGGGCAGGTTGATCTGTGTATGATTTAAGGAAAATCAGTCATTTGAAGAGAGAAAAATTTTATAAAATATCTGATTTTCGATCCGAGAGAAAAGAGAAAAAGAGGAAAAAGGAAAAGTTGATTTCGAGAAGACGCGGAGCCGTTTTCGTTCGAAGAGACTGTTGAGGAAATTGCTGTGCGCGAGGTAAGGCACATTCCACCTTTCTCAATTTTCAGAACCGTCGAGTTTGGCGGTATTATCTGTCCGGAATTGATTTTTGTTCGTGATTTTCGTCCGTATCTTTTGATTGGTTCAGTTTTTACCGCGTAAGTTTCTGTATATTGTTGACGTGCCGAGTGTGCACATTTTGGTTATTTTCTGAAGATTTTTGTCCGGGTATTTTTGATTCGACTGTATTTTTAGTCGACTGGATTTTTCTGTGAACTTGGAAATTCTCTGTGCAGTAGAATAAATGTTTTGAAATGTTGATATCTGTATTCTGTGCAAATTTGGTGAATTTTGATTTTCATGAAAATTGTGTAAATTCTGTATACTGCCGTTGTGCTGCCCGATTTTTGGGTAATTTCTGATTTGTCCGAAATTCTTCTGATTTGATATGCTATCTGTATATGCTATAAAAAGGGAGTTATAAGGGGCCTGGATCCTATGAGATTCAGTTAGTGAAATGGGAATTCTGAAATGAGCTCAATATACATTTTGATATCTGTTCTGTTCCGGATCCGAGGAAAATATGTTTAGGTGCTATAAGCACTATTTATGTATTATGGTGCTATAAGTTCTGGTGCTGTAAGCACATCTGTTCTGGTGCCGTGAGCACATTTAGCTATTAATTACTCAGCTATTGTTCTGGTGCCGGGGGCACATTTAGCTATTAATTAAATATCTGATATCTGATATATGATTATGATATGATTTTGTTCTGTTCCGATATGATCTGTACGATTCTGATTCTGTTGATCTGATATGTCTAATCTGTTCTGTTTCTGATTTGATACGACTTCTGTTTCCGTACAGTTCTGTCCGATTTGATATCTGTCCGATTCTATTTTGATTTCTGTACGGATTTGTCTGATTGTGTTGGTTTTGAGATTCTGAGGATTTTGATTAGAGATTTGTTACTTTGCTGAGCTGTTGAGCTCACCCTTGCTTTCTGGTGGTTTTCAGGTTCTGGGAAAGGGAAGGAAGTTCAGGAATAGATTTCAGAGTCTGATCAGTATAGGTACTTTTGTACTTTTGATTTTTGTACAGTAATGGCTTTTTTGTTCTGTCTTTCTTTCTGTCCAAAAGCCATGTACTGTATTTGTAAATGATTGTTTTGAGGAAAAGAAATGATAGATGTTTTGTTCTGTTGCATTTGATGTTTTTAGTAGCTCTGTGTTAGTCTGTTTTGTTTAAAATAATTTGGAAGATTCCGTTCCGAACCAAATTCCAAAGCTAGATCCTGGTTAGTGCTTCTCCGTCGCGGCCCGGTGCGAACGGGATCCGTCTCGTCTCGGGTCGGGTCGTGACAGGTGGGCGGGTGGTGGTGAATGGCAGCATGGCTACATTTGATGGCAGGCGGCAATGGGGTGACAACGACATGTGGTAGTGACTAACGATCAACATTGGTGTGGCGTAGTGGTGGCTGTGAAGGCAGGTACTGGGGAGTGGCGAAGGTGGTCCACGACAGGTGGTAGCGGAGGCTGGTAATAGGGGTGTCAAAAATTGACATGACACAAAAACCTAACTCAAACGCGAACTAGATTTTTCGGGTTAAGGTCAACCCGGTTTAAGAATGACTCGGGTTTGAGTCCGGATTTTCAACCCATTTCAATTTTTTGGTCAGGTTCGGGTCAATCCAGAAACTCAATTTTTGACCCACTTCGCCAAGCATACATGATTCGTGAGTCACAGCCACTCAACCGCTCGAATGGTTGATGCCTTGGGCCCTCGATTTAGGTTTAGCAGTTTATCCTATTCATTATTACATTTTGAGTTTTTTAAGTCTTCGATGCTCTTAGCTCTCTACTCTCTAGTTCTTCTTTTATGGCTTCCTCTCCTCCACCACCTAAATCTTGAGTCCTGCTCAGAGCTCTCATGTCTTAGCTTCTCGTTGGATCCTATATCTTAATCTTGTAGTGTGTTGTGTGCACTCTTCCCTTTATGGTATTATCATTTAAGCTTTTCTGGCTTCTACCATTTAGGTTTTAGGGTTATACATACTTTCAGTTTAGAGATTTCTTCCTTCCAATTTAAAGCAGTCGGGGTTTCGGTTTTTCAGTCTTTCAGCTTTTGCATTGAGATTTGAGGGCTTTGAACCTTTAATATACTGGTTAGGGCATCATTTTTTTCCATTATTTTTGTTCGATTTTTTAGAGCTTTGTATATTTTAGGGTCTTTCAATTTTGATGTTAAAGGATTCCATAAATTCGAGCGGGTTTAGTTGGCATCACTCATCACGAATTTTTTAGGGATTGTCACTGTTACCTCTTTGTGCCTTTGTGTCCATGGTCAGTGATGGTGATAAATGCTAAACTTCAAAATATGAAATACGTGTTAGCTTAGATTAAGAGAAAATACTATATTATCTAACATATCCTAGATACTAAATTAAACTTAATGCAAAGTGCCACCTTAGATGGTAATAGAGAATTAGAAATATCAAATATTCATTACTTACTTTTTATTAATTGTTGAATGAGTTGTAGGATTTATCTGAGCTATTCATTAAAGCTTTCTAGATGTACTATCTCATAAATCATAATTTAGAATTATATATATTTGTTGCATCCTGGAATATTCGAAGCGATAGAGAAATATATAGTTTAATGTCTTAGCATTGTACGAAGATCTAGCAGATAAAAGAAATAGCATAGCATTCATAAGAAACACTGGAGTTTTTACGTTGAAACCCCTAAAAAGAGGGAAAAACCACGGGGCATATCTCAGATTGAATGAATCCACTACTATTTGCAATTGATTATAAATGAAGTCCTTCCTTAGGAAAAGGCATTGACTTGATGACACAAATGTACATCATATAGAGTGCATTACATGGTGAGAGTTACAATAATCCACATATATATATGTTTGTTTGGTCGGTAGGATCATAGTCGATAGGATGGAAGCCGGAAAGATCCTAGTATACATGATACCAGGGTCATAAAAATGTTGTATGACGATGGAGGTAGGAAGGACCGTAGTAAACGACAGAGGTCGAAAGGACCATAGTCTTTAGGGGATAGGGGTCTAAAAAACTGTTGTTTGGTGATGGAGGTCGGAAGGATTGTAGTAGGCGACGGAGGTCAGAAGGATTATAGTCGGCAGGAGACCGGTGGTCATAAAGACTGTAGTTGGTAGGTGATCGGGATCTTTCAAAAAATCATAAGCGCTTCCTTACAACCTCATATCATCGACGTTAATGCAAGTGTCTAACACCTCCCAGTCCTATTCCAATATGGGGAGGTCCAGCATATAAGGCAACGAATGGATTGAGGGGGCATAAGGAAGAGAAGTGGATGCAGGAGTTTGGAGATGATTGGGAACAGTTTCCATGGTTTTCAAAAACCGGAGGACCCGAGCAAGGACTTTCTCCCTCACGGCATCCTCGTACTTGTGCCATTCTTTTATAGCTTTTAAGACCAGTGAACGAGACGATTTCGCTGGAATTCTTTGATTTGAGATCGAAAATATAATTGGTTTAGCGATTTTGAAGCCGGGGAGCTGCATGATTGCAGAGGGGGGAGCGCATACAAGGCAAGAAGAAGCCATTAGGGTGGGTCAGCTACTGATGTAATAAAATTTATAATAATTGTATATGTAATTAATATCTTAAGTTTTTTTTAAAATAAAAGTTCCAAGAAATCATAATTGTTATACAAAAAAACTCTCGAAAATGAATAATATGTGCGCTTTTGTGTATTGGGGACCATATCTTAAATGCTCTTTAAATATAATTCACATTTATCTCCTAAAAGGTATTTAATCAATTATGTCTTATATTTGATTAATTTAGGCATTAAATTAGTTAAGTAGAAGAAATTTTTAAGTATAAAGAGAATTATGATGCAATGAAGGAAACATATTATCCTTGTTTAGTTTTCTTCATTTTGATCATGCAGGAAACATAATAATAAGAAAGAGGACGATGATTTTCTTGTCCTTACTCTCCCAAACAAAATGGGGTCACATAATAGAAGCATATACATCTGCTTGAAACAATGAGGGCATTGCTCTTTAATGCCAATCTACCACCAAAATTTTGGGTTGATACACTCTTTATTGCGATTTATCTAATTAATTAGTTACCTACCCAAACCACCCATAATATTTCACCGTATGAGCTCTTATATAATCATTTCCCAAATTATGTATATCTACGTGTGTTTGGATGTCTATGTTATCATGGTTTCCTACTTAGTTGTCTCACAAACTTGCTCCTCGCTCCACCCCATGGTTTCCTACTCAGTTTTCCTTAGTTATGCTCCTCAAGCCAAATGTTACAAATGTATTGATCTTACTCAAACAAAGTCTACATCTCAAGACATGTTCGTTTTTATGAAAATATTTTCCCTCTACAGACATCTTCCACTACAGTTACTTCTCCTCCTACAAATCATCCTACCAACTTTCTACCATCTACTCTTGTGCTTGCCTCCTTTATAATGCCCTCAACTGATAAAACTATTCCAATAAATTCAGAACACTCATCACATAATGATCATTGTCCCACCTATCACAATGCTGGCTCTATTCCCACCACTTCCAATACTACCCTCCCACCCAATACTGATTCTATCACTAGCATTCCTACACATATACCACTCTACCAAGGCATTCCGTGGTTATAAGGGCACAAACAGGCAATCTCAAACCAGGACAAATACTTGACATGCATAACATTGTCACACCTATCAATCCCACGGGATTTACTTAAGCTAATCAACACTTGGCTTGGCGAGAACCCATGAGTAATGAATTTGAAGCTCTTCAAAAACAAGAAACGTGGGTACTTGTTCCACCAACTTCAGATATTAATATATTGGGTTGTAAAAGCTCTTTAAGACAAAATTTAATGTGAATGGCTCAATAGCCCGCTACAAGGCTCGACTTGTGGCTCAAGGTTTCAAGCAAGAGTATGGTTTGGATTACAATGAAACCTTTAGTCCCGTAGCAAAATTTCCTACCATTCACTTTCTTTTAACTATTGCAGTGACAAATTGATGGCCAATCCTACAATTACATGTCTTTAATGCCTTCCTTCATGGACCTCTTCAAGAAGTTGTCTATATAAAGCAACCACAGGGCTTCATCGAAAAACATTTTCCAAATTATGTTTCTCTTAAAAAAGGCCATTTATGGCCTCAAACAGGCTCCTCGATAGTGGTTTTCAACATTTCCCTCCTATCTCATTCAATATGGATTTTGGTCTAGCTCTATCCATTCATCCCTATTGTTGTTTCATCAAAATTCCGTGCAACTATACATTTTAGTATACGTTGATGATATTTTACTAACATGCAACTCGTCGAATGAGATAGATAAGTTGTTAGCTGCCTTAGTCTCCAACTTCTCCATGACAAATTTGGGTTGTTTAAATCATTTACTTGGACTGCAAGTTACGTATAGCTCTAATGGTATTCATGTGGCTCAATCAAAATATGCTTCAGATATTTTACATAAAGCAGCTATGGTTGATTGCAAACCCGTTAGTACCCCTCTTCCCTCCAAATTTATTACCAAATCTGTAACTGACTCTACATATGAACGCCCTGAACATTATCGACAAATTACTGGTGCTCTTCAATACCTAATGATTACCCGCCCAGGCCTTCTGTATGCGTTAATTATCTATGTCAACATATGCACAATCCACTTCAGTTGTAGTACCAACTCCTCAAACGTGTTCTACGCTATGTGAAAGGCACACTATCTCTTGGGCTACCAATTCAACCTTCTTCACTTGTGCTAACGAGCTTAACTGATTCCGACTGAGCCACTGATCACATTGATCGTCGTTTTATCACGGGCTACTGTGCCTTTCTTGACAACATGCTCATCTCTTGGACTATTTAAAAGAAATTTTTTGTTGCTCCATCATCCACGAAAGCGGAGTATCAAATGTTATCAACTACTACCTGTGATGTCATTTGGCTCCGCCGACTTCAATCATAATTTTAAATTCCTCCAAAATGCACCAACCAAACTCTACTGTGACAATGTTTCAGCTCTCGTCTTGGCTAATAACCCAATTTTCCATGCCATAACTAAGCACATTGACATTGATTTTCACTTCATACAAGGCTGTATTCGCTCTCAATACATTTATGTGCATCACATATGTTCTCAAGATTAATTGTTTGACCTCTTTACCAAATCTCTCAGTGCTGTTCGTCACTCTCTATTAAGGGACAATATAACAATACATTCACCTATTGTTAACCTTGAGGGAGGCTGATAAGGTAAATTGATACACACTTGTGCTTATGTACAAGCCGGCTCACTTATAATGTGGCTGCTCCACTTACTCTGCGCTTTCCTGTACGATTTAATTCTCACCGTATGATCCCTGCTGTAGCATCAGGACGGTTGGTCTCTAACCAACCGCTATATACATACTCATGTAATGTCTAAGGAAGGCAAGGAAGATGAATAGTAAAGTTTCAGCTTTCTCATCCTTAACCACTTTATTTCTTGCTCTCTATTTTGAGTTAATGCAGGTAGCAGCAGTTCAAATCAACAATCATGGCGATAGCATAGCTTCTTAATGCCAATTTGATACTCCAAGAAAAAAAATCTGACATAGAAAGCACTTTAACAAGCTAACTAACGTTTCATTTGGTACGACTTTTTTATTGCTTTTTAAAATAAAATTTTAGTACAAAAATTAAAATTTAACACAATTTATCTATACTAAATATTAGCGTTGACAATAAACTTTATTTTTTAATACTTGACCGAATAGGGAATAATTAGAATTATTCATTGTCATAATATTTATAGTAAAAAATTTATCATATTTATTAATGTAATATATCCTTATTATTGAGGATATTCTATTTCATTGCATTTCCATTATAATTTTATTCTCTTGCTTTTATATAGACATATTTGTATTAGCACAAAATCATTCGAAAAAAAATATAACAAAATATAACATTTTACTATTTTAGAATATCTAATATTATAAGAAATAAGATAATTTTGGTGGGAGAAATTTATCGGGTATAGCTGCAAAATTTTCAAAACCGACAATCAACACATCGGACAAGTTGGATGTTGCCACAACCTAGTAAAAACCTCAATTGCTTATCCTCTCCTTCCTCATCATCATAGCAGACAAGGCTCACTGACGATCGACACACCGGACAAGTTGGAGATGAGCGCAACCATTGATCCACACATATTGCATAAAATAAATGACCACAATACGGTAAAAGCCTTAATATGCCTTATCCTCCCCTTCCTCATCTTCACAGTGGACAAGGCATATCAAGCATTACATGATTGGAGTTGAATGAATACTCTAGCTGGTATGAAAATGCTGTAATAAAATAGTTAATAATTAATGCAATGCAGTTATGAACTGTCCTGTAGTATTAATAGCTATGGGAGAGAGAGAGAGACTCACTAACCTAAAGAGCACGGCCGCAGAAGCGAAGAAGACATAGGCTGAAATTTTTTTTCTCTGCATAAGATATGAAATAGAATGAAGCTATTCATTTAGTCTTGATAGAGTTAAAATGAAAAGAGATAAAATTATAACTAATTTGACATATATTAATATAAAGTAAACTTATTTACATTACACCAAAAGGCGACACTTCTCATATCTCTCCTATGAAGCGCTTGAATAAACACTTGTAAAGCACTCGAAAAATATTCCTATAACAAACACACTTGAAAAAAGAAGAAACTTAAAAATTTATTTGGCTGGCTTTTATTGACCCGGTCGCTTCAGTCAAGGCTCAATATTTGGCAGGTTTTTTGGGTCATGGACGATGATGAAGCCTTTTATTGACCCATAATCCTTTTTTTTTTAGTCCCGACCGGACAGATTCTTCTCTGTTTTTTGGATGTTTTTACTTCTACATGCAACTAAATTTAGTTTTTTCCCCTGCTCTTAGCCGTATTTTTTCTTTAATAGAATGGGCTTTACCCTAATTTTACCAAAAAAAAAAACTCAAACTATCATAAACACTAATTTACCAAGTCACAGTTGAACGAATCTTCCTCGAAGCAGTCGAGCGTGGAAGCAAATCTTGCGAAATCTGCCAAAAGCGAATCTCGTGAGTCGTGACGACTGACGAGGGCTGGACGGCGGACGCAACAGCTGGACGAGGGCTGGACGGCGGACGCAACAGCTGGACGAGGCAAGGGCGACGACTAGGATAGCCTTTGTGCCGCGAGAGGCGAGAGCTGCTTTCTGAAGCGGCGGTGAAGTCAGAGTGCCAAAAAAACCATGGAAGTAGGTAGAACAGGCCAAACCTACCTAAAACTGCATGACGTTGACGTATAATCTACCTTGAAGACATAGTTGTTATTTTTAAAAACTAATTTTATTATTAAAATATTTATATTACAATGGCAGAGTCAGAAATTATTAAATGAGGGCCTAGCCTAAACTCTACAAGAAAAAACATCAATTACCTACGCAATTTTCTAACAAACAATTTTCCGGTGATTTTTCGATGATAAATTATAAAATTATTAGATCTTATTTTTTATGTAAATAATGCTAATTTTCTTATGCAAACTGATCCTTCACTCTTAAATTTGCTTTAAAATGAGTTCAACATATAAAAAATTTCAATTAAAATGTATATTACACATCTCAAAATAAATAAAATACTTTTAAGATCCATTTTGACAAAAAATTGATCAATAAATTATGTAACTATTTTTTTATGAATATATTACATACAATAAAAATTGTGACGGAATGATTATAATTTGTACCTCTAGTTTTTAATTTTCTTGTAAAAAATTTAATTTAATCTCTTCTACACTTAAAAGCCAAGAAATAAATTTTTTTTATGGGTAATAAAACTAGTTTAAAAAAAAAACAACTAGGTCTTCAAAGTAGATTATACATCAACATCAAGCGTTTAGGTTGGTTTCATGCTTGCAGTTCCTTGCACCGTCTTCCATGCCATTTTTGGAGCAGTTAAAGATCAAGAAATAATACTAGGCTGGAAAGCTGAAAGGAGCTTTCAGATCCAAATTATTTGCACCCCGCAAGCAATTCGTGAATGCCATCTACTCCGGGTCTCCATAAAACACGCCAACACGATAGATGATAGCATCAAGACCGAACCTGTCGGAACATCTAAGGAAAAAAATTACGATCATAAAAGCACTTTCGGATCAAATTCAGTGAGGGATATGCTAAGCCGGCTAGAATATTGACGAAAAACCTACCCAAAAGTAATGAAACCACATGTTTAACCTTTCTTTCTACCACTACAGCAGGCCTACTTCATTTATTTACTTTTTTTTTCAAAATTTAATATAGCAAATCATCCGTTTAACAGACAACTTATTATAGTAATATTTTTTTTAAATAAGTCACCTATTAGTTCGAAACTGACATATGACTAAGCAAGTCTGAGTCAGCATAAATCACCCACTTGAGGGACGACTTTGTGTAGAAAAGAATAGGATGAGAGAAGATCTTGAATAAAGGCAGAGGTGAGAAACAGAGAGAAGGCATCTCGAGCAGCAGCCGGCGGTGGCCGCCCACAAATCCTAATGTTGACTTGGCGTAGGTGAGTTTAGGCCAAGTTGAGGAGGTTACCCCAACCATGGATCCACACACATGGCATGAAATAAATTACCACAATCCCGTAAAAGCCTTAATATGCCTTATCCTACCCTTCCTCATCTTCATAGTGGACAAGGCATATCAAGCATTACATGATTGGAGTTGAATGAATACTCTAACTGGTATGAAAATGCTGTAATAAAATAGTTAATAATTAATGCAAGGCAGTTATGAATTATCCTGTGGTATTAACAACTATGGGTAGAGAGAGAGAGACTCACTAACCTACGAGCACGGCCGCGGAAGCGAAGAAGACGTAGGCTGAAATTCTTTTTCTCTGCATAAGATATGAAATAGAATGAAGCTATTTATTTTGTTCTTGATAGAGTTAAAAGTGACAAAAGAAAAATTATAAATAATTTGACATATATTTATATAAAGTAAACTTATTTACATTACTCCAAAAGGTGACACGTAGCATATCACTCCTATGAAGTGCTTGAATAAACACTTGTAAAGCGCTCGAAAAATACTCCTATAACAAACACACATGAAAAAAAGAAGAAAATTAAAATTTTATTTTAATGCTCAATGTTCAACTATTTTTTGTCCCACAAAAGATTTAAAATAAGAAATTTTCATATATCTCCATGATCTAATAAAAAATAACTAGTTACAGTTCTCCCAATACATAAATATTTGGAATCAACTTTTGATTACAAAAATTTCAGGTGAATTTTTCTTCAAAGAAAGTAAGAGGTTGTATTAAGAACAACCTAACTGGTCCTAACACTGGTGTAAATAAAAGCCAAAGACTTTGACTGTTTGCAAAAATTTGGCGACATGAAAGATCAAGGATTGTAGCAGACATTGCCTTGGAAGGAATTTCCAGGATTGTAGCAATCTGGAACCATAGCAATACGAGATTGTAACAAATCTTGACAGAACTGGGATTTTCTAGACTTTAATAATCCCAGACTATAGCAATAACAAAAATATGTGAAACTTTCATTGGTTATGATGTTGATTGAATTGAGCCCATTTAGTAGTTAATCAAACTTATTCTCAATTGGATCAACATCATAGGCATACTTTATATTTGAAATGAACTATGAAATAAAAATTAAGAATCAATACACCTGCAGTGCATTCCCAACAAATACAAACTTTTAGATTGGCATTACTTTTTCTTCGAAGTTACTATGATATTTATTCCATCACCTAAGTTGATTTTTTGTCATCTTATTTTTTTCACAAATGCTATTCTTTATATTATTCTAATACAATCATCTGAACTCATATTGGCCTAAAGACGTCTAACAACCCAAGCATTCTTTAGCAGAATTTAAAACTTGCATAATTAAGTCCTTGCCTTTTAGGCGCTCGAGCAGGCACTCATGCCTCCACACTCATTCACTAGATACTTTTTACCGTGTCCTGCCTTTCTCGTGCCCAATATCAAGGAGGCCTCTCCTCCCCTCTTTGGCTTTTTTTTTCGCTTCTTTAGTTGTTTATTACTCCAACTGTTAGCTGGGTTCTTCCTTCTGGAATTATTTTTGGTGTTACTAGAATTTGGCTAGTTGGTCTTCCGTTATGCTATTCATTTGTTTACTGTGTAGGCTCCTGAGATTCCTTTGGCAATGTTTCGACATAATCGTGATCATATGAGGGAGTTGGTGAAAATTTAATTACTTTGTTTAGGTTTGCTTGGTTGGTGGCTGAAAGATCTGTGTTATACATTTCTTGATTGTAAGGTTCCCTGAAAGGATCAGGAAGAAATATTGAGATTTACTTGATGTTAATCTAATCATTGAATTGTTATATTGAGATTTGAATTTCATCATTCTTGTTATTTGACTTATAATAATGGTTTTATATTCAGTTTACATGATTTTATTTGACTTATAATGATGGTTTTATTCCAGCTCTAGTTGACCTTTTCATTATAACTCATTTAATTTCTATCAAAATTATTGCGATGCAATCAATCCATTAGATTGATACACCAAGTTCTTATAAAAAGTGTGGTAGCATCTGATAAGAGTATTTCAGCTCTACTACCACTGTATTCCAGCTCACAGATCATTTTTTTTTTGGGACATTTAGGCCATTTAAGGCAAACTCACACACACAACGCATACACAGACTCAAACCTTGGACCTCTTAGTTGGAAACCTAAGCTCTCAACCAATAGGCCAAGGAGTTGTGTGCTCACAGATCGTCAACCTCTGCTCTGCCGCTCGACAGAGCTTGCCGCCACTTACTCTGCACTCTAACGACCCATTTTACTTTATGTAATTATCTAGGGTATTTTAGTCATTGTGTTTTCTACTTGCACATGTGTATATATACATTTGATCGTGCTACAATAAAATTTAGGGGTTTTAACATACATAACACTTAAAACTTTGCTATTTACCTATCTAACACTAAAACTTTCATATTTACTATTCAGCCACCCAAAACACTAATAAGTAACCTAAAATACCACTCCCGTTACCTCCGTCAACCCGATCCTGTCTTTTGCGCGGGAATCGTCCCGATCGAGCGACGTCGATTTCTCTACGCTGCAACTCGTCTTCTCCAAACCGCTCAGCATTCTCCACGCCGCAGCTCCTCTTCTCCACTCCGCTCAGGCTTCTTCCCCGTCGCTGCTCGTCTTCTCCACACCGCTTCCGTTAACGACTCCAGTTTGCAATATTCTTGTTCCTTCTAAGAAGAAAGGAACTATACCTTCATATTATTAGCACAATGTTCAACCGAATATCAGCACAAAAAATCTGGTAATAATCTATACCTTCATCTGGCAGATGTGATACTCTTGCAATACATATTCTATATAGCTCAAATTAACTTCAGTTAATTCCATTCATTGAGAAATCCATTTAGATATACAAGAAAGAACAGAAGTTCAAAGTAACATAAACTGAAATAAAAAAGAAACCAGTGAATTGCTACCTCCTTCATTGGCGGAAAACAGAGCAGATTCACAATACCAAAAATTATGCTTTTAATTCCATCAGTAAAGGAAGATGGTGATAAGAGAGACAGAAAAGGGAGCAGAGAGCGCCTTTGATGCGGTCAATAGCAACTTGCCGGTTCTCCTATGCCTAATGGATTTATCGGAAAACCTAGGAGCTTGCAGGTTCTCCTGCTCGAAGTCATGTCACAAGGTACTGCTTTTAATGGTTTGGAATTTCCTCATGGTCAGGTTCTAAATGTAAAAGAAAAGGGGTATTATCTAACCTAGATAATGAAAAGGAGATTCAACGGCAAACCTAGCCGATAGATTAGAGGCTGAAAACATTTCTTTTACATCGATATGGAGAACAACATACCAGCGAGGTCCGAGCGCGCGGACCACCGCTTAAGGGCCTAAGCTCCGTCGGACCACCGCCTAACTTTATTGGTCCGCCGGACCACCATTGAAGTTTTATTTTTTTGGGTTGACTTAAATGAGCTGTGTAGAAGAAAAGTCCTGCTGGTTGGTGAGGAAGTTCCAAATGTCGCATCATTCGGATAACCAAACGAAGCCTTACATTTGCACCCCAAAACGAAGTTATCAACGCCATCGATTCCGGCTCTCCATAAAACACGCCAACACGATACATGACGGTATCAAGATCGAACTTGACGGAGCATCTAAGGAAAAAAATTATCTAAAAGAATGCCCCGATCACCCAATAAATGGAGAACAACTAATTCAGGTAGAACGATGGAAGAAGAAGCGACAAAACAAAGAGAAATACCTGCCTATGCCGTCGGCCGGTCGTAGACTCTGGCCGCTTTGCTTCTGCGGCTCTGCTCGCTACTCGTGTGCTCGGTGCACGGTGCTCATTTTGACGTCCTACTCGTGTGAACGGTTCTCATTTAGACTCTGGCAGCGGCTGCAGAGGCAAAGCGGCCAGAGTCTACGACCGGCCGACGACATAGGCAGGTATTTCTCTTTGTTTTGTCGCTTCTTCTTCCATCGTTCTACCTGAATTAGTTGTTCTCCATTTATTGGGTGATCGGGGCATTCTTTTAGATAATTTTTTTTCCTTAGATGCTCTGTCAAGTTCGATCTTGATACCGTCATCTATCGTGTTGGCGTGTTTTATGGAGAGCCGGAATCGATGGCGTTGATAACTTCGTTTTGGGGTGCAAATGTAAGGCTTCATTTGGCTATCCGAATGATGCGACATTTGAACTTCCTCACCAACCAGCAGGACTTTTCTTCTACACAGCTCATTTAAGTCAACCCAAAAAAATAAAACTTTACATTGGACTTAAGAGAAGTCACCCAGCAGCTCCATAGCAAGAATAGAGTTGTCAGAGATGGATCTATCTTTAATGAATCCCGTTTGCGAGGGGTGAAAAATGAGAGGCATAATGTCTTTCATCCTATTTGCAATAATTTTGGAAATAATCATGTAAAATATATTGCAAAGAGAGATAGGTCTATAATCGGAAATACCATCAGCATGAGGTTTTTTAGGGATTAAGGTGATGACAGTGGCTTTGGCTTGCCTAGGCATGAAGCCAGTAGTAAAAAATGAAAGAATAGCATCACATAACTGTCTCCCCGTGATATTCCAAGTAGCCTTGTAGAAATCAAAGGTGTAACCGTCCAGTCCAGGGGCAGAGGAAGAAGGGGCATTGAAAATAATCCCTTTAATTTCATCAATAGTTACTGGAGCAATAAGAGTAGGAATCATATCATCAGTAATCTTGTTCCCATAAGGGAAGTCATAACCAGTAGGAATAGGCTGAGAAGGAGAGTTGAAAAGGTTTTGGAAATGAGAAATTGCAGCCTCCTTAATATCATGATGGGAGGTGAGGACACCATTAGGGGTGGAGAGAGACTTGATCAGGTTAATGTTCCGCCTGATATTAATGCGAACAAACAGAAATTTTAAGTCGTCTTCCCCACAAGATAGCCAAGAAGCTTTTCCTCTTTGAGTAATCCAATTGATCCATGTTCCGCCTGATAATAATTGTTTCTTATTAGATAAAAAAGCCTTTCGCGTGCGGGAAACCTGTCCGAGCAGCTCTCTCGCATTGCTTCTCCCCTTCTCTCCTTCCCATCGGACCGACGCAGCTCCCCTTTTTGCGAAGCAGAGCAGGTAAGCAGCTCCCCTTCTATCTCTTCCATTGGACCAACGCAGCTCACTTTTTTGTGAAATAGAGCATGCGATGTTTTTTTGTGTTATAAAAAGATTAAGGTTATGTTTGGGTTTATTCTATTTGTTTTGATATGAAGAATGGTATTTACTGTATGCAGAGACATTTTGCCTTTTGAACCGTTCCAGCAATTCATATTGAAGGTGAACACAACCGTCATTTGAATAGATATAAAGCATCTAAGAAAGCTGGAAGGTAAGTGATGAAATACCAGGCTATAGTCTCTTCTTGTTCCCCAATCTTCTTATTCACCAATAAAAAATCGTGGTATTTTAAGTTCCAAAAAACTTTTTGTCCAGTCACACCCTCGTCTTCCACTTATAAATTTGAGATGGATTTAACTCAGATTTAGCTAGAAATCATTTAACTAATAATTGTTTTATTTGAAAATTAGTTTATGTTTGTATTTTTTTAATCATTTTTTTAATGTTTTGGTTATGTTTTTAGGGTTTTTAGTAATAAAATTTTATTTGAGTTTAATTAGCTTTGAGATTTTAAATGAAATTTTTTATATTGTTTATGTTTATTTTTGTTCACTTGATCAAATTTTAATTTTTCCTATGAATTATTTTTTAACTTGTTTGCTCATTATCAGAGGATTATATTTAGGTAATCACTAATCTCTTTTAACATAAATTTTAGAGAGAAAGATTTTAATAAATTAAAAATTGATAAATTATTAAGAGGATGATCACAATTTTTATACAAGTTAAAATATTTGTACATGAATTATAATATATTCAATAAAAATAAATTACTATTTTGTTCAAATATGTTTGAGGGTATTTTTTATAATTCATGAAAAAGGTTGAGAGTTTTTTAGTATTCAAAATTTGTGCCCCCATATAAAAAAAAAAACTTGGCTCCGCCACTTTGGGCATAGCGAGGGGTGGTCGAAAGTCGCCTCCCTGCTATACTTGGACGGGTCAAAAGATTAATGAACAGAAATCTGTTATCTTATTCAGCAAAGCCTATGTGGGTTGGAAGCAAAGAAGTGTGGCTAAGATTCTTGGACTTCGATGGAGGTTGCTGAATTTAAATACCTGGGAGTTCAGCTTGCCATGAAGAAGCTATTTGCTACTGATTTTACGAAGTTAAGCGGAATGCCAGAGAAAAGTTGGATGTTTGGGGTAGAAGGCATTTGTCTCTCTTGCTAGAAGGGAAACTTTAATCAGGTCTGCTTTCTTAAACCTCCCCATGTACTTGCTGAATCACTCTCTAGCTCCTAAAGGGGTGCTTGCTGAAATTAAGAGTATGAGCAGACATTTTTCATGGAAGAAAGATAGCAGACATCCACTATGTTGCTTGGAAAGAAGTTTGTAAAATATTAAAATTGGATGGGCTAGGTTTCCACTCTCCTGTTGAATGGATGGAGCCTCTTAGAGCAAGACTTGCTTGAGATTTTGTTTTTAAACCTGATACTATGTTAAATAGGGTGTTGAGAGCTAAGTATGGTGAGGATGTATGGAATGGAACTATTGTTAGGGGAGCTTCTCCTTCCTGACAGATTTTGATTGATGGTGCCAATGCTCTTGTGGGTTGTTAATGAGTTCAAATAAATACATTAAATGATGTTTGGATTCAGAACCTTCCTTTGGCTAGATGGCCAACTCCGATTGATAACTACAGGCCTGAAATGGCTGATTTTCTTGATGAGGAACAGTAGTGGAAGGTTTCAAATCTGCAAAAGGTTTTTGGTGCTAAGTTGATGCAGAGAATTCTGGGGATCAAGGTGGATCTGGAATAGATTGTGATAAGTCAGAATTAATTCAGTGGCAAATGGGAAAGATTATCACTGTTATGGCCTTTAAAACTCATTTTAGTGGTCTGAGTTATCGGTTTTCTTGAATTAGGAAGTTAAAGCTCAATCCTAGAGATTGATTTTTTTAGTGGAGGCAAGGGTGTAAGGGAGCCAAGCCGGCTTGAACTCAACTCGTTAACGAGCTCGCGAGTCAAGCTTATGAGCTTCGAGCTCGAGCCTATAATCGAGCTCGTTTAATAAACGAGCTCGAGCTCGAGCTCCACCCGACTCGACTCGAAAGCTTATCAAGCTACTCAATTATATATAATTGAGTAAATAACAAGCAGTTACTAAATGAAATGAATGAGAAATTATGATTTCAGATTATCACAAAATCCTTAATATTCAAAACTTTAATAAAAAAAAAACTTGGTGAGCGAATAAGAACACACAATCTATACTGAGTAGTTCAGTAAATGTGTAAAATATTATTAGCATAGGATTTGGAGTTTTAATCAAGAGTCTTCTTAAAGCATTATATATATATATATATATATATAACTTACACAGACCGTATATGCAAGATCGAACCTAAGATCTCTTGGTTGAAATCCAAAACCCCTAACCAACAAGCTAAGATGGGAATTTTATTTATAAATCTAATAACTAAATCTTCACATTTACTTATATAACATCATAATCTTTAAACTATATGTTTGAACCGGCCTATCACTCCCGCAGTCGTTATGTCGTGTTCGTCCCCTTTTTGACGCATCTGGTAAGAAGATAGAGGTCACCTCTCGGTGGAAGTTAATGCTCGTGCCTCCGGAGGAAGGTGAGTGCTATTGTATGATATTGTTTGGGTTCTCTCTATTATCTGCTCTTATTTTATTTGGGATGTCTTCTTGCTTTTCATTGTTTTTTTTAACGAAAAATTTTATTCCTTAATCAAAGGCGACATACAACCAAAAGCTTAAAGCCAAAAAAATCCAAAAATTACAAAGTTAAGAAACCACGATAAAAAATAAAAAGCAAAAGTGGTTACGAAATAAAAAATAGCTCACGATTGCCACCTGGTTGCCACGCTTGGCCCGTCCTAAGGAGGAAAGTAAAACAACAACATGAAGACCCAATACGAGAGCCAGCCAATAACATAGCCACCATGGTTGCCAACAAGCCATGGCCATCCAGTGAGGCGTGTTTAAAAACAACCCCATCAAAGCCACATAAATCCCACAGCCTTGCATCACAACAATCCAAAACCTAAAAATCAACGCCAGCCCCACAAAGCAGACACTACAGAAAAAAGAGAGCCAAAACCAAAAAACAGAAATCATTTCTTTTTGTGTTTACGAGCTCTGTGTTTACTACTCTTAAAATTTTCAGCGCCTGCAATTTGAGTAAAACTAAAATCACAGTTATCCCGAGACGTCAAAGCATCTTCAATGAATCCCTCACCACCATATGAGAAATTATCATCATGTAACCAGTCACCCTGCAAAACCACACTTTCCTTCGATTTACGAGCAAGGTTAGTTAATAGATCATCCTTAGAAATAACGGAAATAGGCACCTCAACAAGAGGCACGTCAAAGCTTAAGGGATCATCACCCTCAGAAAGCCCACAAAAGAGAGTAGGATTATTCAAATCATTAGTGACCACACAGCCACAGTCACTAGGGTCTAAATGGGCATGCAAATCAAAAAATTGAGCATCACCAGTACCATGAACAACAGTTGCATTGCATCAGGAGAAACGGAAGGATTAGCTTCCAGATTAAGCCAACAAAGGTTATGATCAATAGTCTAAGCCATGCACAATAACCTCATTACCATCTAAATTTGACTTAATCATATCTAAATTATCTGAACCATGGACATTAACATCCATCACGTTCACAAGATCACCATCATTACCCACAAAAGCATTAGTAGGACCAAGATCCTGATCCAAGTCCAAATCAACACCAGGGACATCCTCCCCCAAAACCAGAGTTGAATCGATAACAACAACATCCATGAAAACATGGGCAACAACATCCGCAAGAATAGGGGCCAAAGACATAGGTATGGACGAATCAACCAAAGCATCAGGGCCAATGCCACCAGCATTGTCAGACGAAACATTACCAAGCTCACCCCCAAAAACAACATTAACCACCTTAGCATTAAGAATAGAATGAGGATGTAGTATGCCACACTTCAATTTTGAGTGACCTAGTGATTTACAATGAGGACAATAAGGAGGAAATTCATCAAAGATAATCGATTGAATGTAAACCAAGCCCTCAGAGCCAACCCAAACTTTCAACAAGGACCCGCACAACAGAGGGAAAGGTACTAATAGACGTAGCATTATCAGTCTTAAGAAGCTTGCCGAAGATAGAAGCGAGACCATGCAGGATACGAGTAGAAAACAAATGAGGTCTACGGTTGGGAAATGACACCCAAATAGGAATAATGGGAGATTCAACTTCAATATCAAACAAAGGGGACCATTTGAAAATTTTCATGAAACAACTGTTCACAGAGTAGGATCTATGAGCAAAAAACCTACAGTAATCAAGGTCATTTTCAAGCTTAATCAAAACATATTTAAGATTAAGAACAGTCACAGAAAACTGGCTAATAAGTTTGAGATTAAAAAAGAATTTCCTGATAGCATCAAGCGAAGGGCGAGGGCGACGAGCCGGAAATTTACCTACCAAATCGAACTCAAAGGGGGCAGAGAGCGCCAGAACTTCCTCCTCCGAAATCCACAAGGCCCATAAACCACGGAGAGAAGTAATTTTAAGATCAGAAAAATTAGAAGACGAAGAAATACTCCATGTAAAGCATCTTTAAAAAATCGAGTAAAGATTTTCTCGATCTGACAATCGCGGAGCAGCCATGGACCCTGGAGCAACAAAACAAGAAAAATCACAACGAAAAAAAGAACACATCAACAAGAGGAAGTAAGGAGTTCAGGAGACGAGTTCTGTTGTCATTTACCTAGCTGGAAGACAGCTCGCGGGATGCAGACGTCCGTGTAGGAATAAAGGAGTTCAGGAGACGTGGCCGGAAGGGAGTTCTACATAGCTTGGAGCATTCGTCCGAGGCACAACTCGCAAGACGTAGAGCGCGAAGATGGGATTTCGGCCGGAAGCATCGGACGTCAGAGCTGCGGGAGACGGAGCGTAGAAAAGAGAAAAAATATGATTGAACAAATTTTAAAAAGAACCATAGTTAATATGTAATTAAGCTGAAAGAGCTTAGTTAACTAATATAATTATTAACCAAAATTAATAACTTTATAACTTATAATTTATAATTTATAACTTTATATAATTATAAATTAAAATTAACACTTTATAAGTTAATTTAAATAAACTGTTAACTTTATAAAATATGTTTTATGTCTATCTCTCTCACCCCGCATCTCTCTCACTCTTCCTGTCTCTCTCTCCAATTCGACTTTCTCTCAGTGTTAGAAATGCGTTGAAAATTTTGGCATTAGTGTGAGAAATGCGTTGAAAATTTTGGCATTAGTGTGAGAAATGCGTTGAAAATTTTGGCATTTTCAAAGAATACGCCAAAATATAGCGTACTCTTAATTAATTATGAAAACGACAATTTATTTGTCATTTTTTATCCTTTTTTAATTATTTAATAACTAAGCTCTTTTATCTTTTTTTGGGAAAAAAAAAATAAAAGAGCTTAATTATTAAATAATTAAAAAAGGATAAAAAATGACAAATAAATTGTCGTTTTCATAAT
>NW_021318585.1:1302095-1359412 GCF_001605985.2 Dendrobium catenatum
CCAGATTATTTTGAGTACAGGACATCCGGCATTCTCTTCAGGGTGATAGTTGCCTGAGACTGCATTCAGCAAATGTTGATGCATTTTTTGCATTTTTAGGGAATAAGCACTATGGTAAGCCGGTAACAAGCACAAGTTCCACGTAGGTCACGTGATGTTCCTACTGAATTATTTTCACGCACGTCCATATTAATAACATTCTTTCCACTTGATTACTTATCAAGTTTCACACTAGCTAAAGAGACGATTGTACAATTCGTCGTGCATTGTTTTGATTGGTCTTCAATATAAGACCTTCTGTACATTTTCTGTTTCGCTTCTTGAATACAGAATGTTAGATTTCATAAGCAAACTTTGTTTTCAAAACGTCGCTGGAACAGGCGAGTAGAAAGTCACATGTTCTTTGCGAAACTGAAGCCATGCTTATGTGCTTTTATTCGTAAATATTTACCTAAATCTTCCTTTTCTCAGTAGGTTTGTATACTCGCCCTATTTAATGAAATAACATTATTGCATCTAACAAAAACCGGAAAAAAACAATAATACAACATGAAAAAACTCGTGTATAACAATTGTAGTGGAGATCCTATCAAGCTATAAACGTCGAGGTATAGAAGTCCTTTACTTACGTAAAATTGAGAGATGTTAATTAATAGCATGATTTTAACTATTACCTTTTGGGAAGAATCGCGAGAGATATGTTACGTAGCAATTTAAAATCGTGATTTTTTTCATAGCATAATCTAAAAAAATATGAATGGATTAGATTCTATATAAGCAAAATCATCTTAGTTAATACACAATTATAAAAAAATGAAGTATACAATTTAACTAGAAAGACAATTGAGTATACCATTATTATATAGAGTTTTATCATTAAGGAGATGATTATGTACAATCGGAAAATAGACTATGCAGCGATCAAGGAGGACAACTTACTTGTAAAAAATAGGAAAAATCGTCATCCAAAGTATAAGTGCTAAATGTTTCGTCAAAATCGTCTAACTCTTCCAAAGTAGGAGTTCCCAGAGTTGGTTCCTTCGAATCCATCTCGTACAAAGCTATTCGAAAGTTTCGATAACCCTAAACACTGTATAACGTTCTGTGTACAGTTAAGATAATCGGCCAGGAGTTTATATACCCGCTTCTTTAAAGTTTTCCCGCCCATTTAAGCGAAAAAAAAAAGGCAAAACTACAAAAAAGCGCGGGTTTGGGTCGGGTCGTCGGGCTGCTACGTGGACTGAATTTATTGGTGGCCGAACCTATAAAACCATTCGGTCAAAGGACGTAATAATTGTTCGTTTCTCTCACCCCGCATCTCTCTCTCTCTTCTTTTGTCTCTCTCTCCAATTCGGCTTTCTCTCAGTGTAAGAAATGAGCTGAAAATTTTGGCGTTTTTCGCCAAAATATATGTAGTTTTTGAGTAAAACGTCAAATAATTTGGCGTACTATTAATTAATTATGAAAACGTTTAACTTATTTGACATTTTGCTCCTTTTTAAATTATTTAATAACTAAGCTCTTTTTACTTAATTACATATTAACTATGCTTCTTTTTAAAATTCATCCTTAAATTTTGTTCAATCATATTTTTTCTCATTTCTACGCTCCGTCTCCCGCAGCTCTCACGTCCGATGCTTCCGGCCGAAATCCCTCTTGCGAGTTGTCTCGGACGAATGCTCCAAGCTATGTAGAACTCCCTTCCGGCCACGTCTCCTGAACTCCTTTCTTCCTACACTTTCCTACACTGACGTTTGCATCCCGCGAGCTGTCTTCCAGCTAGTTAAATGACAACAGAACTCGTCTTTGCTTGAATTACAATCCAATTGTTCAGATCAAGTTTCAATGCTTTAAAAATCACGATACCCTGATACAATTCCACAATATTAGGTCATAATTGCAAAAATCGTCTTTGCTTGGATTACCACTCATCATGCCCTAAGTTAATCTCATGTATACTCTTAACAAAGAACAACAAAAAGACCTCCCAAACTAAATGAGGGCACGATACATGGAGCACACAACAATTTACGTAACAACATTAACCTTCCTCCTAAGATGTGCATACCCTAGTTTAACCTCATGTATACCCTTAACAATGAAAAGCATGTGAAGCATCTGGTTCCCAAGCTCCAGGAAAGAGCCATAGCTCCTCCGCCTGCTCTTCTCTCATCTGACTCGAAGCCCGTCGATTTCCCTGTTCGGCCGGGCCTAGGGAAGCCAGTTAGCCAGTGTTACTTCTCTCGTGCCCTTCCAGGCATCCAACCTGCTTTACCCACCACAATGGCAGCCACGCCTCACTGCAAATCAAATTTTTTAGTTGTGGCAAGTATGCGCTCTGCTAGGCTTTTCCTGCCCTAGCCCCCCGTCTCCATGTCGTGGTCCCTGCTGGATCCGATTCTCATTTTGGCATCAGGGAAGTTTTCTTACTTCCTCTTGTTGACGTGTTCTCTTTGTCATATTGGTAATTTTTGTTTTGTTGCTCCATGGCAGCTCCGCGATTGTCAGATCCTGATTTTTTGAACTGGAAAATGTTTACTCCATCTTTTAAAGATGTTTTACATGGAGTATCTTCTTCGTCTTCTAATTTTTCTGATCTTAAAATTACTTATCTCTGTAGTTTACCGGTCTTGTGGATTTCAGAGGAGGAAGTTATGGCGCTTGCTGCCCCCCCTTAAGTTCGCTTTGGTAGGTAAATTTCTGGCTCGTCGCCCTTCGCTTGATCCTATCAGGAAATTCTTTTTTAATCTCAAACTTATTGGCCAGTTTTCTGTGACTGTTCTTAATCTTAAACATGTTTTGATTAAGTTTGAAAATGACCTTGATTATTATAGGATTTTTGCTCATAGATCCTACTTTGTGAACAGTTGTTAAATGAAAATTTTCAAATGGTCCCCTTTATTTGATATTGAGTTGAATCTCCCATTATTCTTATTTGGGTGTCATTTCTCAACCTTAGACCTCATTTGTTTTCTACTCGTATCCTGCATGGTCTCGCTTCTATCTTCGGCAAGCCTCTTAAGACTGATAATGCTACGTCTACTGGTATCCGTCCATCTGTTGTGCGGGTCCTTGTCTAGTTAGACGTTACAAAAAATTATCCTTATAAAGTTTGGGTTGGCCCTGAGGGCTTGGGTTACATTCAATCGGTTATCTTTAATGAATTTCCTCCTTATTGTCCTCACTGTAAATCACTAGGTCACTAAAAATTGAAGTGTGGCATACTACATCGTCATTTTATTCCCAATGCTAAGGTGGTTAATGCTGTTTTTGGGGGTGAGCTTGGTAATATAATGCTGGTGGTGGCATTGGCCTTGAGGCTTTGGTTGATTCGTCCATACCTGTGTCTTTGGCCCATGTTCTTGTGGATGTTGTTGGCCATGTTTCCACGGATGCTACTGTTATCGATTCAGCTCTGATTTTGGGGGAGGATGTCCCTGGTGTTGATTTGGACTTGGATCAGGATCTTGGTCCTACTCCAGGCGGCGGGCGGCCCATGCCAGTTCGGCGTCCCCGGCGTCCGCAGATCCGCGTCGGCGTCCAAAGGCAATGTCGCGTCCGCGGCAACGCGGGTCGGGTCGGGTTAACCCGAACCGGAAGCGGGTCGGGTTCGGGTCCAGAAAATTGACCCGTTTGCAAAATCGGGTCACGTCAACCCGAACCCGAATAATATCGGGTCAGTTTCGGGTTCGGGTCAACCCGATCCGTAACCCGAAATTGACAGGTCTACTTACACCCCTACCTGTGACTAACCTCCACTAAAAAAATCAATCTATAGGATTGAGCTTTAACTTCCTAATTCAAGCAAATTGAGAACTCAGACAACTAAAATGAGTTTCAAAGGCCATAACAATGATAATCTTTCCCATTTGCCACTGAATTAATTGTGACTTATCACAATCTATTCCAGATCCACCTTGATCCCCATAATTCTTTGCATCAACTTAGCACCAAAAATCTTTTACAGATTTGAAACCTTCCACTGCTGTTCCTCATCAAGAAAATCAGCCATTTCAAGCCTGTAGTTATCAATCGGAGTTGGCCATCTAGCTAAAGGAAGGTTTTGAATCCAAACATCATTTAATGTATTTATTTGAACTCCATTAACAACCCCCCACCTAACAATAGGTCTAAGAGCTTTGGCACCATCAATCAAAATCTGCCAGGAAGGAGAAGTTCCCCTAACAATAGTTCCATTCCATATATCCTCACCATATTTAGCTCTCAACACCCTATTTAAGATGTATCAGGCTTAGAAACAAAATCCCAAGCAAGTCTTGCTCTAAGAGGCCCCATCCATTCAACAGGAGAGTGGAAACCCAGACCATCCAATTTTAATGGTTTACACACTTCTTTCCAAGCAACGTAGTGGATGTCCCTATGCATGTCATCTTTCTTCCATAAAAAATGTCTGCTCATACACTCAATTTCAGCAAGCACCCCTTTAGGAGTTAGAGATTTAAGAAAGCAGACCTGATTAAAGTTTCCCTTCTAGCAAGAGACAAATGCCTTCTACACCAAACACCGAACTTTCTCTGACATTTCGCTTAACTTCTCAAAATCAGTAGCGAACAGCTTCTTCATGGCAAGCTGAACTCCCAGGTATTCAAATTCAGTAACCCCCATCGAAGTCCAAGAATCTTAGCTACACTTCTTTGCTTCCAACCCACAGGCTTTGCTGAATAAGATAACATATTTCTATTCATTAAGTATAGTAGGCTGTGAAAATCTGCTTAATTTCTAGGGCTGCAAGCGAATCAAACGTTCGACGAGCTACTCGTTGTTCAGTTCGATTAAAGTTCGTTTGTGATCGTTTAATTAACTAAACAAACAAACTTGAACAATATTTTAAATACTCGATTCTTAAATAAACAAACTTGAACACTAATGCGTTCAGCTCATTTATGTTCATGAACAATATCATTTGAAGTTCGTGAACAAGCTCGACATTAAGCTCGATAAGAAGCTCGATTCGTGTTTGATTTTGAACTCGTGAATAAGCTCAATAAAAATAATTAATATTTGACTATAAAATTAATAAATATAAATAATCATTGTCTTTGTTACATAGACAATTGCTTTTATTATAAATATGTTTGTTCATAAATATGTTCATGAACGTGTTTGTTTTGATAGTTAAAAAAAATTCGTTAAATATGTTCGCGAACAAGCTCGGTAAGCACTAAACGAACGAACATGAACTGAACATGAACCGAACATGAACACTCATAAATTTAAATGAACCAAACATGATCACAAACAATAAAGCTCGAACAAACATGAACCAAACTTGAACAAGCTGATATTAAATGAACACAAACATAAACACTCACATACTCGGCTCGGCTCGGTTCGTTTGCAGTCGTATTAATTTCTATAGCCACCCTCTTAGAAACTTTAGCAAACTCCATAATGTCATCTACATAGAGCAGTTGTGAGATTCTATCTGAATTGAATATGATCCTAATGCCAATTTGCTTCCCCATCTGCACAAAAGTTTTAGAAAGAAGTTCTGAACATAAAATGAACAAATAGGAATAGAGTGGACAACCCTGAAAAAAACTTCAACAAGATAACTACAACCCTTCTTATTAATATAAATTATGAATACTAAAAAACTCTCAACCTTTTTCATGAATAGCAAAAATACCCTCAATCATATTTGAACAAAATGGTAATTTTTTTTTAATGAATGTATTATAATTCATGTACAAACATTTTAATTTGTTTAAAGAATTGTGATCATCCTCTTGATCATGTATCAATTTTTTATTTATTAAATTCTCCTCTCTAAAATTTTTGTCAAAAAAGAGATTAGTGATTACCTAAATATAATCCTCTTATTGTAGAATGAGCAGACAAATTAAAAAAATAATTCATAGGAAATATTAAATTATGCTCAAGTGAACAAAAATAAACATAAACTATATAAAAACATTTCATTTAAAATCTTAAAGCTATTTAAACTCAAATACAATTTTATTACTTAGTTTTTTAAAAAGAAATTAATTTAATTTACAAAAGTTAAAATAAAACCCTAAAACAGAACCAAAACATTAAAAAAATGATTATAAAATACAAACACAAACTAATTTTCAAATAAAACAATTATTAGTTCAATGATTTCTAGCTTTTTGCAATTACGGAGAGAGAACATGCTCTTGTTTTTCTTTTTTAATTCACACATTGGGTTTTGCATAAAATAGGATTAACATAAAATGAAACTACAACAAACTGTGAAGAACTGAGAAACTTCATCTTCTTCCATTAGCATTGTGAGCTATATATATATATATATATATATACTATTTGACTATTTGACTCTTTGTCTCTTTAGTCTTGTTTGATTGGGTTGTTGTTAATGCATAAGTTTTCTAAAAAATTGTTATTTGATTGAGTATATGAATTGTTGCAGATGTATAAATTTGTTTAAAAGCAAAAGATCTCAATCATAAAATCCAATTATTAATTTGAGATATACTTTTTCTTAGAAAAAAAAATTACACTGCTAAAAGTGTTTATAGGAAGGGAAATAATCAACAGTATTTTCTTCCTATAATTGATTTAGAGATGTTAAATATTGACTACAAATTTTAAAAACCAAAAATAGGGTAAACAATATCATTTCAGCAGTGACCACAAAGAAGAAGAAGAAAAACTAAAATAATAGTAATGAAAAACACAAAAAATAATAGCAAGTAAGAAGTAAAACAAATAAATCTAATACAAATAAAAGAGTAAGAAAAAAAAACAACAACAAGCAACAAAGCATTAAATTCAGAATCTTGTAAACATAAAGTTCATGCATTTATATCAATCACACCCAATCTGATTCTTAAGATGCTGAAAGTGTCAAAAGTCAGATGTCAGCCAGTTGATTCTCAGTTGTCACATGGTATAACTCAATATCTCCTTTGGTCACATAATCTCTAATAAAGTGATGCCTCATGTCAATGTGTTTGATCCTTGAATGTTGTATAGTATTCTTAGAGATATAATGGCACTAGTGTAGTACTAAAGGATTGTAATTATTCCTACAGGTAATCCTAAATCTAGAATTTGTTGCTTCAACCAAAGAACTTGGGTCACCGCAACTTCCTAAGCTAATTTACTATGCTTTAGCAGTGCAAAGTGCAACAGAGTTTCATTTTATACTATACTAGGAGACTAAGGACTGTCCTATGAATTGGCAAGTACCAGAAGTGCTCTTTCTTTCCAGCCTATATCCTACAAAATCAAAATTAGTATATCCAATAATCTCAAATGAAGTACTGTGCCAAGGATACCAGATTCCTAAGTTTTGGGACCCTAAAAGATATATAAGAATTCTCTTAACTATAATTAGGTGGCATTCTTTAGGATCAGCTTGAAATCTAACACAAAAAAATACTGAACACTACATCAAGTCAGCTAGTAGTCAAGTAAAGCAGTGATCCAATCATTCCTCTAAACTTCTTTTGATAAACCAATTTTTCTTTTGAGTCCTGATCCAACTGAACATTTAAAGTAATGGGAGTATTTATTGTCTTAGCTTTATCCATTTCAAATTTCTTTGAGATGTTCTTATTGTACTTTAAATGATTTAGAAAGGTTCCATCATCCAGTTGTCTTATGCTAAATCCCATAAAATAGGACAACTCTCCCATCATACTCATCTCAAACTCCTCACTCATTATTTTAGAAAAATCATTACATAGCTTTTTATTAGAAATTACAAAAAACATATAATCAATATAGATCTGAATAATTAGTAACTCATCTCTTACTTTCCTCAGGAAAAGGGTGGTGTCTACGCTCCCCTTAATAAACTCACTCTCTAGTAAAAATATGCTAAGCCTCTCATACCAAGCTATGGGTGCCTACTTTAATACATATAAGGCCTTTTTTAATTTGAAAACATGATTTGAAAATTATAAACTCTCAAAACCTGGAATAGGAATTTTTATTGCCTCCGGTAACCTGACGCAGCTCTACGTTCGGCATAGCCTAATCAAGAGCCACTTAGCAGCCTCATTTACGCGGACCCGACCCGACCAATATTGGATTTATGGCACGTGCGAATTTTGAATTTGACGGCCCTACCAACGGACCCAAAAAATTTCCAGCGGACCCGAAAATTATGTATAATTTTCAAATAAAGATCACCATTTTTCACTTCAGTCATCATCTTGCTTATACGAAGCTTTGTTTCTGACAATTGTTCATCTTCTTCCAAGTTACAAGCTCCCCGCATTTGCGTTTCATGTACTTCAGAGAAACAATGCCTCATGTTAGTTCCTTTTTTGATAAACAATGCGTCAACTTCTTCTTTTTAAATGTTTAGGGTTAGGGTTTACGGATAAAGTCCTATAGCTGGTGAAATTTTAATCTTTCGTGAATAAACAATCTTAAAACCGAGGTCGGTATTACTCGGTACATATTAGTATTGCTCGGTACTGCTCGGTACCGAATGATATTGGCAATTATAAACACTCGGTACTGAATGATATTGGCAATTATAAACACTCAATACTGCTCGGTATTGGCAATTAATGGTCAGTATAAGCTTAGATAAAAATATAAAAGATATTATTGATTTAGTACCGAGTTAAATACACTCGGTATTGCTCGGTACCGAGCGATTTTGGCAGCTATAAATACTCGGTACTGCTTGATATTGTCGATTAATGGTCGGTATAAGCTTAGATAAAATAATAAAAGATATTAATTATTTATTACCGAGTTAAATACACTCGGTATTGCTCGGTACCGAGCGATTTTGGCAGTTATAAATACTCGGTACTGCATGGTATTGTCGATTAATGGTCGTTATTAGCTCAGTTATATCGCTATGAACTGCTCGGTATTTATAACCATTAGTTCGTATAAGCTTCGGTATGTTAATCGGTGCTGCTCGGTACTGCTCGGTATTATGAACAATAACTCGGTATAAGCTTGCTTTAATAGTCCAAATCATGTTATATACTCGGTAATCATCGGTATTAACTCTATTATGTTCGGTACCGATTGTCCTTTGTATGTATAATTTAATACTCCAAATCGTTTGTTTTTAATATTCGGTATTCGTTATGCAGGGATATACTCCAAAGATTCATTTCAGATGCCGAACTTCGACTTTTAGAGAAGTTTGTAATCAACTTGTTCGGAGATTTGGAAATCCTTTTATTGAAAGACTGCGGCAGCTGCAAATAAGCCAATTCCTGATGGTTCCTCTAATGCCTCAGAATGTTCCACTTATGTATATGCTGCTATCGAAGTGGGATTTGAAGACTGAAAGTTTTATTATTAAAGGACATAAGCTAGAGTTCACATCTGATGAGGTTGCCTTAATCATAGGCATGCCGAATAGAGGTATTATATTTGACGTTGGCAATGCTAGATCCAGTGGCAAAACATCTAATGACATTCGTCATGACATTGAGATGATGGATAATTCAACTCCATTGAATGATCTAGTAAAATAATTCATCCTTTACCTGCACCACCTCCTGCAACTGAACTTGTTCCAGCTTCTGAACCAGATCCTACACCTGCAGTTGCTCCTCCACCTGATCCTGAGCCTGAACCTGCTCCAGTACCTTCTCCTGAACCTGCTCGTGAACATGCTCCTACATCTATGAATGAATCAACCACGGGTCATAATAAAGCTATGATTGTTTATGAAGTTGATGTCTCAAAACAAATAGAATTGCGTCCTGCACCTCAAGCATTAGATTACTCTGGGTGACCATTAATAAGTGAAGATAAGCGTATATTCATCGATAATTGTCTGAAATAATTCAAGGATAAGTGAGTATTGTACTTATACTAACCAAAACCAATCAATATCGAGCAATAATCTTATTTATACCGAGGAAAACCAATCAATATCGAGCATTAATCTTCATTTTACTCGGTATTATATCAATCATGTGATGTATAGTACGTTGATTGGTTTTTTAATGCATTATACCGAGTAATACCGAGGTTTATTGATCGGTGCTACTCGGTATTAGTGCAGTTCAGTACACACCGAATACCGAGCAATACTGACTTCTGTGGACAAGTACCGAGTACTAAAAAGGACTAATACCGAGCAATACCCACTAATCATAGACAAATACCGAGCAATATAAAAACAGATTGGTACTGCTCGGTATTAGTTGAAATATGCTCGGTAATATACTAGTGCATTTCAGTACACACCATCTACCGAGCAATACCGACTTCTGTGGCCAAGTACCAAGCAATACCAACTAATTATACACTAATACCGAGCAATACAAATTTATAACCAGTACTACAAAGATTTCAAAATTATGAAATTCACATATACAATCAAAAAGCCATATTCATAATAGAAATATCTCAAAATTCCCAAATTACATGAAAGACGATTAACTGCCTGAATCTCCAGTTGTAAAGTGTATGCTTGTTGGAGGATTCCTCTCTGTCGGTTTAACTTTTTTGGTCTTCCTTCTCTCCTAGTGATCCTTCAATCTTGCATTTGATACGCCCTTTGTCCGGCATTTCTTAGGATCTTTAATAGTTTCATTACCTGCTCCAGAAATTGATATGTTCTTTCTGTCAATTTTGATTGAATGCACTTTTGCAGTAAATGCACTTATGCCATCTATCACACACATTTCAGCCGCTTCATTACTTTGAGCTTCTGTGCTAATTTTATATGCAAATCGACAGATATAATTTTTGAATATCAAGTTGCTGGACCCCTCAATAGGTTGGCAAGCATTGATATCGAGAGATGAGATCTTCCCTCCATAATATAAATCTTTTCGAGCACTGGCTGACCATCTTAGAAGTAAATATTTAGCGGGAATATTAACAATATCTAACCATCTCATAACTCTCATGCAATGCGAACATAATATACCCATCATTTCAAATTTTGCACAGCTGCATTGAATGGTATCTTCTAAGGAATTAAAAGTGACAATCCAATTGTGTGAATCAGTGGAGTTACCTATATTCTTTATGGAAAATTTTGAAAAATCCAACATTTAGGGTGCTAAGGTCACTACAGTCAATCTTATTTTCACAATCTTCATTAAAAAGGTTAGCAAAATATCTCATCCATCTTTGTTGAATATCATCTTCTAAGAAAAGTATTTTTTGATCTTCATCTTTAAAATCCGATGAGTAATTTTCAATGTTTAGTCCACCAAGTCCATGTAAGAACTCTTCAAAAAATGAATACAATTTTTTTGAATACTCTCTCCTCTCTCCTCTCATTAACAATAAAAAAATAAGTATTTGACTTTGTTGTTGATGTTAAAGCACCATACTTTTGAATGAGCCTTATTGTACAAATGTCATTGGCACAATCGATGCCGTGTATTAGATAATGCAATCTCTATTGCCCTTTCCATGGCTTGGTCCTGATCAGTAAAAATAATAATGGGATGTTTGTTATCCATAATTCTTAGAAATGTTCTAAATAGCCAGGTAAAAGAATCAATAGTCTCCTTAGATAGAAATGCAACTCCTAATAGAACATTTTACTAGTGATTATTCACTCTAACAATTAGGGCACAAGCTAAGTTATATTTATTTAAACGATAACTTGTATCGAAAATAATCACGTCCCCAAAACAGTCATAATCAATCATATCAAGACCATCAACCCAGAAGAAATTCAACAAACAATCGTCTTCATCAGTTTGCACATCCCAGGCAAACATGTTGTCATCAATTGTTCGTTCTTTAAATAACTTGATCAATGAATTAATATCTCCAGTCTCAATCTTGGCTCTTCTTTCTTTTTGGATGTAGTTGTATGCATCCCGCTTGGTGAACCACAGATTATCAACACCTCCAACTTCATCAGATAGGTATATAAATGCATTAACAGTTCTTATCTTTGCTTGTGACATTGATTTTAGAACAGATGCATTCTCATAACTAATGCTCCTAGATGACCTGAGCAAATGTTGATCATCCGACTTAGCCAGTTCGTGATTGTGACTCTCTATGGCTTTATTCACCCCTCAAATCCCATCTTGACTCACCGAAAATCTAACCATGGCTGGACATCCTATTTTTGTACATGATTTTTGATATTTAACCATTGTACCTATCTCAGACTCCTTGAATCCTGCTTTAGAACACACAAAATTCTTTGATTTGATTTTTCTTGTATTTGGCCAGAAATGGTGATGATCTTTCCGAAAACTAAATTCAGTTGAATGCGCGTAATCACAATATTTTTCATATGCTTCCTTTTCAGAGTTGTAAACACCATGTGAAAAAAGATTCACACATCCAGTTTAGCATTATATCTACATATCAATACCGATCTTATACCGAGCAGGTTGAATGATCGGTACTAGGAAGTAATAAGTTTTATTAGCTCGGTACAAATGTGCTCTGAGTTTAAAACGAGCTATAAAAATTAGTACCGAGCTTATATCGAGCTAATTGAATTATCGGTTCCATGTAATGATCAGTACTAGGTTATACCGAGCGAAACCTATCAACTGTACTAATTGGTACAACTTCAACCAACGTTTGATTTGCTCGAAACTTGTGTGCAAATAGTTCATACCGAGCAACATTGTCTAGTACCGATCAGTATCGAGGTATCTCAAACCCTGTACCAAGTAAATCTAATGGATTTTTATGATTCTGCTAGGTACAAGATTTTACATATTCTTCATCTACGTTGATGTCCAGTTCTATTCGTAATGAAACAATAAAAAAAAATCAAATATTATAGATAAGGAATTACTTGTATTAAATCAGAAAACTCTTGATCAAAATTTAACGTCAGAGTTTCCTCAAAATCTTCGAAGTATTCGAAATGAGTAGCTACATTCGTACCTTCCATCTTCTCAAACATTTCACGATTTCTTTAGCTGCGGTATATGAACCCTAAATACTGTATAACATCTTAGGTTTAATACTGAAAATGTTATTATACCTGTGGTAAAAGTCGTGTATTTTTTTAGTTTTCATGCCCAATTCATATACAATGCGACGGGTCGACCCAAAAAATTGAAAAAAATGTACTAAAGTGTATGGGTTGCTGTCGGGTCATTACGGGTCATAGGACTGCTACGTGGCGCGTAATTAAGCAATACCAAATGTAGCGCTACGTCAGGTAACCTAAGGCAATAAAAATTCCTCTCACCCCCGCATCTCTCTCCCTCTTCCTGAGTCTCTTTCCAATTCGGCTTTCTCTTAGTGTTAGAAATGCGTTGAAAATTTTGGCATTTTTAAAGAATACGCCAGTTTGTTTTCGGAAAACGTCAAATAATTTAGCATACTCTTAATTAATTATGAAAATGACAATTTATTTGACAATTTTTTAATTTTAAATTATTTAATAACTAAGCTATTTATGCTTAATTACATATTAAATATGCTTCTTTTTAAAATTCGTCGTTCTTAAAATTTGTTCAATCATATTTTTTCTCATTTCTACGCTCTGGCTCATGCTCCGGCTCCCGCAGCTCTCACGTCCAATGCTTCCGGCCAAAATCCCTACGTCTTGCGAGTTGTGTCTCGGACCACGTCTTCTGAACTCCTTTCTTCCTACACTGACGTCTACATCCCGCGAGCTGTCTTCCAGCTAGGTAAATGACAACAAAACTCGTCTTTACTTGAATTACAATCCAATTGTTCAGATCAGGTTTCAATGATGTAAAAATCACGATACCCTAATACAACTCCACAATATTTGGTCATAATTACAAAAATCATCTTTCTCCTGAGATGTGCATACCCTAGTTTAACCTCACGTATATCCTAAACAATGAAAAGCATGTGAAGTGTCTGGTTCCCAAGCTCCAGGAAAGAGCCGTAGCTCCTCCGCCTACTCTTCTCTCATGTGACTCGAAGCCCGTCGATTTCCCTGTTCGGCCGGGCCTAGGGAAGCCAGCTGGCTAGTGTTCCTTCTCCCGTGCCCTTCCAGGAATCCAATCTGCTTTACCCACCACAGTGGCAGCCACGCCTCACTGCAAATCAAAATTTTTAGTTGTGGCAAGTATGCGCTCTGCTAGGCTTTTCCTTCCCTAGCCTTCCGTCTCCATGTCGTGGTTCCTGCTGGATCTAATTCTCATTTTGGCATCAGGGAAGTTTTCTTACTTCCTTTTGTTGACGTGTTCTCTTTTTCATTGTAGTTTTTTTTTTTTTTTGCTCCATGGCTGCTCCGCGATTGTTAGATCCTAATTTTTTTAACGGGAAAATGTTTACTCGATCTTTTAAAGATGCTTTACATGGATTATCTTCTTCGTCTTCTAATTTTTCTGATCTTAAAATTACTTCTCTCCGTGGTTTACCGGCCTTGTGGATTTCAGAGGAGGAAGTTCTGGCACTTGTTGCCCCCCTTGAGTTCGCTTTGGTAGGTAAATTTTCATCTCGTCGCCTTTCGGTTTGATGTTACCAGGAAATTCTTTTTTAATCTCAAACTTATTGGCCAATTTTTTGTGACTGTTCTTAATCTTAAACATGTTTTGATTAAGCTTGAAAATGACCTTGATTACTGTAGGGTTTTTGCTCATAGATCCTACTTTGTGAACAGTTGTTTCATGAAAATTTTCAAATGATCCCCTTTGTTTGATATTGAAGTTGAATCTCCCATTATTCTTATTTGGGTGTCATTTCCCAACCTTAGACCTCATTTGTTTTCTACTCGTATCCTGCATGGTCTCGCTTCTATCTTCGGCAAGCCTCTTAAGATTGATAATGCTATGTCTACTATTACCCGCCCCTCTGTTATGCGATTCCTTATCGAGTTAGACATTACCAAACATTATCCTGATAAAGTTTGGGGATGCCCTGAGGGCTTGGGTTACATTCAATCGGTTATCTTTGATGAATTTCCTCCTTATTGTCCTCATTGTAAATCACTAGGTCACTCAAAATTGAAGTGTGACATACTACATCCTCATTCTATTCCTAATGCTAAGGTGGTTAATGTTGTTTTGGGGGTGAGCTTGGTAATGTTTCGTCTGACAATCCTGGTGGCATTGGCCCTGAGGCTTTGGTTGATTCGTCCATACCTGTGTCGTTGGACCCTGTTCTTGCGGATGATGTTAATTGGCCATATTTCCATGGATGTTGTTGTTATCGATTCATCTCTGGTTTTGGGGGAGGATGTCCCTGGTGTTGATTTGGACTTGGATCAGGATCTTGGTCCTACTAATGCTTTTGTGGGTAATGATTGTGATCTTGTGAACATGATGGATGTTAATGTCCATGGTTCAGATAATTTAGATATGGTTAAGGCAAATTTAGATGGAAAGGAGGTTATTGTGGCTTAGACTATTGATCATAACCTTTGCCAGATTAATCTGGAAGCTATTCCTTTCGTTTCTCCTGTTGCAACTGTTGTTCATAATACTGGTGATGCTCAGTTTTTTTTATTTGCATGCTCATTTAGACCCTGGTGACCGTAGCTGTGTGGTCACTAATGATTTGAATAATCCTACTCTCTTTTGTAGGCTTTCTGAGGGTGATGATCCCTTAGGCTTTGACATGCCTCTTGTTGAGGTGCTTATCTCCGTTATTTCTAAGGATGGTATATTAACTAACCTTGCTTGTAAATCGAAGGATAATATGGTTTTGCAGGGTGACTGGTTAAATGATGATAATTTCTCATATGGTGGTGAGGGATTCATTGAGGATGCTTTGACGTCTCAGGATAACTGGTATTTTAGTTTTACTCAAATTGCAGGCGTTGAGAATTTTAATAGTAAACACAGAGCTCGTAAACACAAAAAGAAATGATTTCTATTTTTTTTGTTTTGGCTCTCTTTCCTCTGTAGTTCTGCTTTGTGGGGCTGATGTTGATTTTTTGGTTTTGGATTGTTGTGATGCAAGGTTGTGGGATTTCTGTGGCTTTGATGGGGTTGGTTTTCAACACGCCTCACTGGATGGCCATGGCTTATTGGCAACCATGGTGGCTATGTTATTGGCTCGCTCTCTTTTACTTTCCTCCTTAGGACGGGCCAAGCGTGGCAACCAGGTGGCGATCCTGAGCTATTTTTTATTTCCTTTCCACTTTGCTTTTTGTTTTTTATTGTGGTGTCTTAACTTTGTAATTTTTGGATTTCTTTGGCTCTAGGCTTTGGCTATATGTCTCCTTTGATTATGGAATAAAATTTTTCGTTTAAAAAAAAAAAAAACAATGAAAAGCCAGAAGACATCCCAAATAAAATAAGAGCAGGTAATAGAGAAAACCCAAACAATATCACGAAATAGCACTCACCTTCCTTCGGAGGCACGAGCACTAACTTCCACCGAGAGGCGACCTCTACCTTCCTACTAGATGCGCCAAAAAGGGGACGAACACGACATAACGACTGCGAGAGTGATAGGCCGATTCAAACATATAATTTAAAGATTTTGATGTTATATAAGTAAATGTGAAGATTTAGTTGTTAGATTTATAAATAAAATTTCCATCTTAGCTTGTTGGTTAGGGACTTTGGATTTCAACCAAGAGATCTTAGGTTCGATCTTGCATATACAGTGTGTGTACGTTTGAGATTTAATTCGTTCAATATATATATATATATAATGCTTTAAAAAGACAATCTTGATTAAAACTCCAAATCCTATGCTAATAATATTTTACACATTTACTGAACTACTCAGTATCAATTGTGTGTTCTTATTTGCTCACCAAGTTTTTTTTTTTTATTAAAGTTTTGAATATTAAGGATTTTGTGATAATCTGAAATCATAATTTCTCATTCCTTTCATATAGTAACTTCTTGCTATTTACTCAATTATGTATAATTGAGTAGCTTGCTTTCGAGTCGAGTCGGGTGGAGCTCGAAGCTTATAAACTTGGCTCACGAGCTCGTTAACGAGTCGAGTTCAAGCCAGCTTGGCTCCCTTACACCCCTACCTTTGACTAACCTCCACTAAAAAAAACAATCTCTAGGATTGAGCTTTAACTTCCTAATTCAAGAAAACTGAGAACTCAGACCACTAAAATGAGTTTCAAAGGCCATAACAATGATAATCTTTCCCATTTGCCACTGAATTAATTCTGATTTATCACAATCTATTCCAGATCCACCTTGATCCCCAGAATTCTCTGCATCAACTTAGCACCAAAAACCTTTTGCATATTTGAAACCTTCCACTGCTGTTCCTCATCAAGAAAATCAGCCATTTCAAGCCTGTAGTTATCAATCGGAGTTGGCCATCTAGCCAAAGGAAGGTTCTGAATCCAAACATCATTTAATGTATTTATTTGAACTCCATTAACAACCCTCCACCTAACAATAGGTCTAAGAGCTTTGGCACCATCAATATATAATAATTTTAAAATGCTATATTTTTGTTCCAATGATTTTTATGCTAATACAAATATGTCTATATAAAGGAAAGAGAATAAAATAATAATGGAAATGCAATAAAATAGAATATCCTCAATAATAAGGATATATTACATGAATAAATATGATAAATTTTTTACTATAAATATTATGGCAATGAATAATTTTAATTATTCCCTATTTGGTCAAGTATTAAAAAATAAAGTTTATTGTAACGCTAATGTTTATGACGTTTATGATTGATAAACTGTGATAAATTTTAATTTTTGTACTAAAACTCTATTTTAAGAAGCAATAAAAAAGTCGTCTCAAACGAAGCCTTTGTCAGCTTGTTAAAATGCCTCCTTTATCAGAGTTATTTTATTGGAGTATCAAATCAAGGCATTAAATAAATGACCTACACCGACCCGAGCTATGCTATCGTCATGATTAGGCTTGCAAACGAACCGAGTCGAGCTAAGCTTTGGCCAGTAAGGCTCATTTGTGAAAAACGAGCTCAAATTATTTAACTCTAGGCAGTGTTGGACTAAAGGGCCTACAATTTTTTTTTTACACCACAGAGGAGAGAGAAAGGTAGGCGGGAGTTAAAAAAATGTGAAATATATAGAGAGAGGGTGGGGTTGGCAATGTGGCGGGGAGAGTAATAAATATATATATTATATATATTATATATATATATATATATATTATATATATATAATATATATATATATATATATTAATATATATTATATATTATATATATAAATATGTGTGTGTGTTGTATTTGATGTGCCTGCACATTCTTAGGTTGAAGCTGTTTATGAATCAGTTCCTGTGGTTGCTCAAAGGATTCAATTAGCTTTTTGTGTGTATACACCAGTTATATGATTATATTAGCATTGAGGAAGTAATCGTAGGACAAATTTTCTCAAGATAGTCTTTCCTTACAATTACACAGTTTGCAATTTCTCTACTTCATTTTATACCAACTTTTCAGGGAATATGGTGAGCTATCTGTTGGGTGTGGTATGTTGGAGAGGCTCTAAATATTTTTGAGGATCTTGAACTATGGACAATCTAATATATTGTTACCTGTATTAAATATCTTAATCCTATTTTATATGTAGGTTTTACATTTTGTTAAAGTAGGAGCTATAAATATACAATTTTACTCTTGCAAGATCTGGACAAAAAGGCAGCAGCTGTAGACTTTATTAATGCACGGCTCCGCGAAACTCCACAGACCCAAATATGGTGAGCCAACTCAAAGAAAGCCTAATTTTGCTTTTTTTTTTTTATTTTTTCTTTTAGATCTTACATTTTATGATTTTTTATTGGATGAACTATTCCGATAAACTTGAATTTACAACTCAAATATTTTTTAATTAGCCCAGGTGCAAAATCACAAAGCTCATCCCATTATATCACATGAATTTCTAGTACTGTGAGCTGTTACCAATCACACAGCGCCACAGAGAGTGATACTTTGGATTTCCACCAGCTAAAAAGTAAATTTTTAGTGTTTAAAAACTCCAAATGATCGAACAGGAAAAACTATGGTATGGAGAGTCAATAGATGCAATGCCCAAACCCCCATTGTGCTTAGTGCAACATGTGTCTTTCCAAGAAACCAATGATAAGTTTCTATCGTTAATGTTTCCAAAAAAATTGAATCTAGAACACATGCGATTAATCAGGTTGCAACAACTTTTTAGGAATGATTGATCCACGTATCCAGTAAGCAAGAGTGTTGCTAATAGTGAATTTAATGAATTGAATACGACCATCCAAAGATAAAGTTTTGGCTTCCATCAATTTAAGGGGGGTAGAAACTTTTTGCAGTAAAGGTTGGAAGTCAGAAACTTTTAATTTTTGTAGAATATTGGCAGCCCCAAATATTTCATAGGGGTGTGAGATGTTTTGTATGTTGAGAATGTCACAGATATAGCAGCATTAAGTGTGTTTTTAGAAAAGCAAGATGGAGCTTTTTAGGGGATTGACATGAAGACCAGTTCTACAGGAAAGTTCCAAAGGATGGAATTGAGTGTTAGCACTTTGAGTTGAAGCATACAAAAACTAATAGGTCGTCATCAACATAAGATGAAGAGATGTGACATTCCCTAGCCATAATTCCTTCAAAAAGGGAATTGGAAGTAGTCAATCTAAGCTGGAAGACAAACCATCCATGACAATACTAAGAGATAGGGGGAGAGCGGGCATCCTTGCCGAATACTAGAGTAGAATTGATACCTTCCAATGCCCCATTGATACAAATGGAATAATGAACATCTATAGTGTAGACTTTGATCCAATCAATAAACATTTCAGGGAAACCTTTGGCTTCAAGTCTTTTAAAAAGAAAGTCTCTAGAGATAATGTATTAATTATTGATTAACTTAATTAATATAATTTAAAATATTAATAATTAAGTAAATGAATTAAATAATTTTTAGTATAATTAGTGTATAAATTAATTTAGCATATTTAACTTAATTGAATCTTAATAAATAAATATTAATATAATTAGTTTAGTTCATATATTCTTAAAATATATATTATTAAATATATAATTGATAGTGCAAATAATAATTAATTAGTATTAGAATTTTTAAGTGACTAATGAGATAATATAATAATATAATTTATAATTAAAACTAACTAAATAATACTTAAATATTTAATAAATTATTATTAAGTAACTAGTGCTTTCAAAATAACTAGTATGATTAAATATAATTTCAAATAGAATAATTATTAATATAATTATTATAAATAATAATTAAATAATTTTTCTTAAAATATTTAATTGATAAATGAGATAATTAATAATATAATAAATTTAAAAATAATTAAATAATACTTTAAATTAATTAAATTATTAGGTATTCTTAAATAATTAGTTATTAAAAATTAACTAATTATTTATATACTTATTAATATAAGTATATATCAAATACTTATTAGATTAACACATAAGTAATTTAATAAATAATATTATAATTAGCAATTAATAATTTAATAATTATGCTTGATACATCATAAAAAATTATCTTGATTAGGCACGAATCTCAAGGCAAAATCAGGTTAGAAGCTTCAAAAATTAAATATGGGACCATCTAAACTTTGATTTCAGCAAACTTCCAATTTAACTGAGCGTCTCGGAAACATGAACCCAACTACACCAAATTCAAGTCAATCCGAACCTAAAATAGTTCAAATCAAAGACCCGAAACACATTTATAATGTTCAATTCATATTTGGATTACCAAACATTTTCCAAATATGGCATGCTTATAATCGAATTGCGCGACTAGACAAGACGAATCCAACGAGCCTAAGTCATCAAATTTTGATATCTTTGGAGTCTTCAAGTGCCTGATAAATGATCCACGATCAAGGGATTCAACATTGGTTTCCATTCAAACCACTCCCAATTTCCCCCGATCTTCCTCCTATTTACTAGTCATGACATCCTCATAAAACTATAAATAGCCCCTCATTTCTTCAAGAGGGACCCAAGCAAGAAAGAGGAGAAGAGGAGAAGAGGAGAAGAGATGAAGAGAGGATAAGAAGAAAGAGAAGTAGAGAAGGATGGAAGAGAAGGAAGAAGCTCCTTCTCGACCACCACCAGAGTTCCTCTTGACTTTCAAGTGGCACTGGAGTTCCGGGTTCTGCCCGACTTTCAAGTGCACCCGGAGTTCCACCCGACTTTCAAGTGAGCGGGAGTTTCGTTCGACCACCAAGTGACGCTAAAGTTCCTCCCGACTTTCAAGTGACGCCGGAGTTCCGCCCGACTTCCAAGTGACGCCGGAGTTCAGGTGCCCTCCAAGTGACGCTAGAGTTCCTCCCGCCTCCAAGTAATAAATTGCATTTTTCTGGACTCATTTCAGCCCCTAGTGGTCATGAGGTCAAAATGACCAAAATACCCCTTTGGGGTATGAATAGTCGTTTTGAATTCAAACGAGCTCGCAAATTGAATACAACCGCCTCCAACAAGTTTCAAATATCAAACCCAACCTGTCGAACCCATTCTCAGGCCCTGGGTCAACCTGGTTGACCAAGTCAACTGAGTTGACCTAAGAGGCCCTTTAGGGGTCCAAAAGGTGTTTTTAACCCAAATGACCTCTTTGAGCCTGAAACCACTTCTATTGGTCGCTAAATGTCATTTTAAATTGATTGGGCCCATTTCTAGACCTGGGTCAACCTAGTTGACCAGTCAACCTAGGTTGACCAAATAGGCTTTTTTAAGGTCAAAATCGGCATTTTGACCAAATTGACCTTTTCAAACCATAGAACCACATCCAATAAACTCAAAATGTTATTTTAAATTTGTTGAACCCATTTCTAGACCCCGAACCTAGTGGTTGACCAAGTCAAACATTTTGGCTTTATGGCCCATTAGGGCCCATTAAGCCTCTTAACCCAAATGACCTGCACAAACTTTGGAATGACCCTCACCACCACCCATGACATTCTCTAGTCCACATCATTCACCTCATTGACTGGTTGATTGGTCAACATAGTCACACAACCTCTTAAGGGCTTTAGGGAACTTAAATATTTAAGCAAATCAAACTACCTCAATCCATTGAACTTGGCTCAATCACCAGCAAATCAAACATTTCTTCATGGCACATCAGCACCATTGACCCATTGATTGGTCAAATGGTCAATGCATGGTCAAATGAACCTTAACTTGCCCAATTAATCCCTTAAGCTAATTCACTTGAGCCTAATTAATCCGCTGTTAAGACCTCTTCTAGAAGCTCCTTAGAGCATTTTGTAACCCTTAGATCTAATCACTGGTCTTGATCAAGCCATGTGTTCAAAGGGGCAAAAAGGAGATTTAAAAACCTCATGCCAACCTCTTGTCTTTGATCCCTTGATCCCATCAACTCCATGGACACTTGGCAACCATCAAAGAGCTCATACAGTCAATCCTAACCATCCAAATGCACTAAGATGGCTTGCATAGGGAAATATCTTAAGACATGCAAAGGCCCTTGAAGCCTCTCTTCATCAAATCCCTCCCTCATCCAAGAGTATCCCAGCCATCAAAACCTTCAAAGAACATTTTCCAAGCCTTTCCCTACTTTTCCCAAGCCTTCCCCACGAAAATCTAGCCTTCAAAGCTTATTTGGTGAATAGAGAGGAATCTAGAGAGAGAATCAGGTTATTCACAATAAACTTCCAATCCAGATAGATCCAGCTCCTGAGGTCTTCTACAAGTTGAAGAGGATCTTAGCAGCTTTCCAACAAGCCCAAGAAGTCAAAAATCCGACGGTTGGATTGTAAGTTATGCCCATTTTAAGTTTAATTTTAAAATTGAAACTGTAGAAAATCTAAAAGGCATGGAGCCTCCAAACTCTAGGCATTGTTAGATTATGTTTCCATCTAGCTACAGTTCAAATTTCATCCAATTTCGTTGAGTATTTTGAAAGTTATGGGCATTTGAAGGTTTTTTAGCTCTGGGCGCGATCGGACGGCCCAGAAGCGGCCACGTCGCCCTTCCTGAACGCGCCATCTCCCTTGGATTCGAACCCGCGCCGTTTCAAGCGGGGTGATGACGTGGCGCAATCTGGGCGTCTATCTAACCCGCGGTCGATCGGGACGGCTGATCTAGCCGTCTGAGTGGTTAAGTGCGGACCCTGCCCTGCCACGTGGCGCGCTGCCATTGGGCGCCGCCGATCCGGCGCCAATCGGCGGTCAATTTGACAAAAAGGGTCAAAAATAATTCAAAAAAATGCCCAGATCTTCCAAAATTCATAGAAAATAGAATTTTTCACCAAATTGGACGTTCTGAATTGATTTGGAAAGGTAATTACATCTAGTATTTAATAAATTAAAATCAAGTTGATTTGGTTTCTGAATTGTGAGATATTTTCATTTGTTTGAATTATGTTTTTTGCAAATTTCTCACAATCCAGTGATCAATTGGAGCCCAAATTTTGGTGGATGATTATTGGGTATCCTAGTCGTGTTTAATAATTTGTTTAGGGTTATATACCTAATGGATTTCTGTGATGTGAATTTGCAAGGTAAAGGGTCCATTTTGGACCCTAAAGTTTGAAAATTCATAACTCTTTAGGTTCTTATTTTCTTGCTGTGAAATTGCTGTGGTGTGAATACATTTGCATAAGGGTTAGACATACCAAATTTCAAGCCCATTTGAACAGTAGAAAAACCTAGGGAAAATATTTAAGAAAATGTCTATTTAACTTAGAAAAATCCTAGGAAATTCTACACACACCCAATAGGGGTGAAACTTGAACATAGTAAACCTAGTGACATGTGACACCTTAGGTTTAAATTTCATCCAATTTGGAGTTCATTAGGTCAGATAATTAAATAAGTCAAACTTAACCCTTTAATTGAGCTTTAAAATTTCCAGAAATTCCAATAAATCAAATTTAAATCTAAAAAATACAAACAAGACCTCTAACTGACTAGAATCATGTTCTTAATCAATGAAAATTAAAATCTTCTTGATCAGACATCAAATCAAATCTTAATTTAATTTTAATTGAAAACCAATATTTAATTAAAATAAATAATTAAAAATTCCAAAAAATTTCCAAACACTTGAGAATCACTTCTTAGGTTATCTCTGACCTTTGGAGTTTATTTCAAGGAGTTTGGAATTTATTTGGAGCAAAATCAAGAAAACCCTTCTAATTAAACAATTTTATAAATTCAATAAATACATCAAACTTTGAAAAATCATAACTAACTCTAGAAAACTACAAATTGACCAAACTCACTTGCATTCAACTCAAAATCAAGTCTAGTATTTATCAAAAATTTCAAACCTTCAAAAATCAGTCAAAGTCAAAAAGTCAACAAATTGGTCAAACCTAGGTCAAATCAACTCAAATCTTCGAACCTTCATAACTAATTGTAGAAAATTCCAATTTCAGCGTACTTACAGTCTAACTGATTGTATTAAGGTCTAGTATTTTAATAAAATATTAACTTTCTAGAAAACACTCATAATTGAAAAATTAATTTTTGACCCCTTGATTAAGTGATTAGAATAATCCAGAAAATTCCCAAAATTCAAAAATCACTCTAAAACTCCAAAAATGTTTATTCAACCTTAAAATTAGCAATCAAACAACCGTAAAATCAATCTTAAATCATTAATATTTGAACTCAAATTTAAATCTTTCCCTGAGCCTTTCAACCAACTAGAACTTCGAACAACTTTAACAATTTACCCTCCTTAGGACATATCAAAACCACACGGCCTATATCACACACTTTAGATGGTTTGATAGGACAACCAACTCTAGTTTTAGGATAGGCCGGTGTTTAATTTTCTGTTGTGTGCCGGGTTTTCGAGCTTTCACTGCATGTTGGTTGTTAGCTTAGAATTGATTGAATGTCTGTTTATTTATTTACTGCACTCTGTTGAGCATTTAAATTTCAAATATATCAACTGCTTGAGATTGAATATCAACTGCTTGAGATTGAATATTAACTGCTTGGGATTATTTATATAACTGCTGATTATTAGGATAACCCTGCAGGATCGAGTCTAGACTTTTCAATTTTGCTTAATGTAATTTGATATTATTTGAGTTGTATTTAAAGTGATTTTGAGTTGAGATGTTTAAATCCAACTTGAATTCCAAAGAGGAGAAGACATCCCTAAAGGGGAGAGTTTTCGTCCATTTGGAAGATCAAATTTGGATGCTCTTCAAATATCCAAAGAGGAAAGATAACACCCCATTCAAGGGGGAGTTTCTTTTCATTTGGATATCCAGAACCGACGAATCAAGATGTTCGTGAGAAGACGAAGAAATGGACGACGAGAAGAATCCCAAATCTCAAAGTCACTTGAGTCCTATGTTTAGAACCCGGGTTGTTGGCAGTGGTGCCCGGCCACTTTATTTTCTGTAGACCCTGGTTTGTAATAAGCAAGGCAACTTTGCCTATGGACTTTCAATTTGAATATTAATTTAATTAATTTGATTGATGTTTGATGTGATTGCGTATAGAATTACCTGCTTTTCGTAGTTTTTTTTGGCGTTTGTGTGCCGCTTTTGTTTTTTACCTGGACTTGTGAGACTCGTGAGGATGTGAAAATCTTTTATACTCCTAACTTTAAAGTTTAAGATTTTAGCGAGTCTGAACAACATAGAAAGATAACGAATTTAGGAAATTAGTCGGGGATCGACCCTGGGGTTGCATGCATATTTCTGCACTCCTTCTATCCTTGTTTTAGACCCTTCCCCGCCTGCGGGTAGAGTCCGGATAGTCTGACCTATGAGGACGAGGTGCCGGGCCTAGGGAAGTCCAGTCTTCTAAAAAATTATTTTCTAAGCCTGTTTTTTAACTTTCAAGCATATTTGATTTGGAGTTGTTAACTAGCATGCATTGCATTAGAAACAGATTTAAAAGAGTCAAAATTTTAATTGCATTAGTCCTTAGCATTTTGCACCCAGCATAAGTCAAAGGGGCCAATTAGGAAAATCTCTAGATGTCGGCCCCAACTCTCCAAAACTTTAAATAAAACGTCCCTACCACTCTTTTATAAAAGACTGAATTCATTTATTTTAAATCGATTAGGTGGTTAGCTGGCTCCCCAATCCAGGCCGGGGTAAGTCCAGATTTGCACTACATTAGCTAGGTTCGGGTCACTTTTTAGTACCCAATTTAGACTTAGGTTCTGAGGCTAGCTCGGGCTATAAGACCTCAACCTCCGGGAATCTAATCCCAACTTTCTAATAAAATCAACCATTCTAACTTAAATCATTTTCAATCAAATTCAAGCCCAACACTTATGATAGGCTGAGGTGTTTCTGAAGTAATTCAGAATCTCAAAACACCTCCTATCTTTCTTCCTTTGACTCCATAAATAAGTGTTCAACCTTGATCCAATCCCGATTGAAAATTCCAACATTTTTCTTCCTTTGATATCGATCTTTGAAAATCTAAATAAAATTTACACCGCTATTTTAATCGAGAGTTTTCGTAGGAAACTTCTATTTCCTATGATATAATTAACTACGAGGGCTTGCGCTCGTAGAAGATTTAGAAACCCAGAATTGATTTTCAAAACCAATTTTTCAAAAACTCTAATTAATTCTCTTTGGGAAATTTAAATTCAACAATCATTTTCATCATTTTCAAACGATCAATAGTGATTGATAATTTCTTTCCTCGGATTGATATATCAATTATTATCGTGATTTTGATTATGAAATTAATTATCTTTTTATCCAAATTAGCGTAGTCAAATAATTGATTAAATTCCATTTTGATCCTCCGGGGTCAAATGTGATTCTCCCTTTGAGTTTGACTACGATAATCTAGATAAATTTGAGATTCTGAAATTTGAACCCATTAGGGAACGATATGATCATCTCCTGAGGTGATATACTGTTCATAATGACGCGTTCAATTTTAAAATTCAAAATTAAAAATATTCCCAAAGAAAATTAATACATTTACAAAATATAACAATATTTTAATCAAAACACCTCTAAGGCTCTGATTGGATCATATAAACTGCATCTTACTAATCTTAATTATCCATCTGATGGTATCCTTCTATCTCATACACTTACCAATTTCTTTTTAGCAATCAGTGGGGAGGCTACTAACAACAAGTTCTTAACTTTGCAGTCAAAAATAGATCTTATGAATAAAGATGTTAAAGTTATTGAAGATTCCACTACTTCACAAACTTTTAAGCCTACCAAATTCAAAAATATCAAAAAGGCTATCCCTTCAAACTGTAAATCTTAATGCAATTCTCCAATATTGCATCTTGGAATGTGAGAGAGTTTAATAGTCTTGAAAATAGTATGAATTGCAAAAAATATTATTAATTGTCATAACTTAAATATGTTGTGCATTCTAGAAGCTAAAATTTATCCTAACTCAACTGCAGACTTGGATTTTATAACTTACCATAAGGTCTTTGATAATGAAGTTTCCTTTAACAACTATGATGTTTCAAGTCCTTGTAGAATATAACTTAAATAAAACTCTTTTATGATCTCATTTTAGATTTCTTTCAATTCTAGTCAACTTTTCCATGATTTTTTATTGGGCTAACCCATATTTGCTAAGTTTCTATGGTTAAGCATCTAATTCTCATTCTAACAGGTTATTTCTTTTGGAATGACATTTTTTGTTGTTTGCTAATGTTAACTTACCCTCAGTCCTTTTTGGAGATTTCAATTGCTGCAAATTTAGTAATAAGAATGTTAGGATACATATTATTCATAATAACAAGCTTTGTGATTTTAGTAATCTCATCTTTCATATTAGCGTTCATGATCTTATCTCTACTGGTCATTTTTATATTTTGTTTGATCAACAAAGTAGCAATCCCTTTCATATTAAACTAGATAGAGCTCTTGTTAATGAATGTTGGTTATAGCATTTTTCTTCTTGTTATTATAAAGTTGATAATCTATGTTGCTCTTGTGACACCTCCAGGCCAACATTTAATTCAACATTGTAATAACTTGGCCTTGTGGGTTCAATTGATTTAAGAAATATGTTAATTTCATCTATTCAAGGCTTTTTTGCATTATTTTAATTTCATTAATATTTATATATGTTGGGGATGAAAGCAAAACACCTCGATGAAACAAACGATAAAGTAAAAGCAGCAGAAAGTAAAGGACACCAGAATTTAATATGAAAAAATTCAAACTAGGAAAAAACCACAGGGTCACACCACACGAAGAAATTTACTATAAAAGTTTAGAGAAATAAGTACATATATCTCTTCTCTCTCTTTATTTCCTTGTTTCTCTTCTTACATGCACCGTTCTCACTCTCTACTATTCTAACCACTCACAATACAAGAGAACGTCAAGTTAATAACTCCAAGGGACGCAACCCTTGAGAAAAATGAGAAAGAAATTTGTCTGGTACGGATCAAAGCATTGTGGAGCTAGTTTTAAGCATTGCGGAGCCCAAGCCTTAGTCTAATGATGTTGGGGTGCTCAAACACATAGTGTTGTGGCATCACATAGCACTGTGGTGTAGAATATAATAATCGAGTTATTTGATTTTAGGCTACTTTGATAATAATATTACTTAGGGGCTATTTGATTTACTAAAAAATAAATATAATGTAAAAGGAATGCAGCGTAAAAAGAAGAGTGCAAAAGAAATATTTTCGACATTGTTTGGATGATTGTAAAATAAATGCAACTGAATATTTTTTATTTAATTTGAAATCAAATAAATATAACGTATAGTCCAACTCAAAACTCAACTCAAACTCGGTATGAATTTTTTCAGGTAAGGGTCAACCCGATTTAAGAATGGGTGGGGTTTGAGTCTGGATTTCCAACCTATTTCAATTTTTGGGTTAAGTTCAGATCAATCCAGAAACCTAATTTAGACCTAATTTTGATCAGCTTTGGCACGCGTATGTTACTAATGACTCGTGAGTCATGACCACTCGAACACTCAAATGTTTGATTCTTGGGTCGTTGATTTAGGTTTAGCGATTTAGCCTATTCATTATTTCATTTTGAGTTTTCAAGTCTTCGACGCTCTCAGCTCTTGCCTCTCTGGTTCTGGTTTTCTACCTTCCTCACATCCACCTCTTGACTTCTGAGACCTGCCCAGAGCACTCAAGTCTCAACATCTCATTTGATCCTCTATCTTAATCCTATAGTGTGTTGTGTGACTCTATCCTTTTGTGGTATTATCATTTATTTTTTTTTTCTTCCATTTAGGTTTTAGGGTTATTCACACCTTCGGTTTAGAGATTTATTCCTTCCAATTTAAATAAGTTAGGGTTTTGGTTTTTTCAGTCTTTAGCTTTTTGCATTGAGATTTGATAGCTTAGAGCCTTTGATATGCCAGTTAGGGCGTCTTTTTTTTTTCATTATTTCAATTTGATTTTTTAGGGCTTTGCATATTTTAGGGTTTTTCAGTTCTGCTATTAAACAATTGTACAAATTCGAGTGGATTTAGTTGGCATCAATCATCACTGATTTTTAGGGCTTACCGCTTTGTTACCTCTTTGTGTCTTTGTATTTGTGGTCAATGGAGGGGATAAATACTAAACATGAAAATGTAAAAATAGATGTTAGCTTAGATTAAGAGCATATACTGTATTATCTAACATATACTAAATTAAGATTAATGTAAATTGCCACCCCGGATGTTAATAGAGAATTAGAAATATCAAATATGCATTGCTTACTCACTTTTCACTAATTGTTGAACGAGTTGGAGGCGTTATTCATTAAAGCTTTCTAGTTGTACTATCCCATAAATCATAATTTAAAATTATATATGTTTAATACTTTTTAAGTATTTAACAATCTTCCTTTTGCTGTTAATTCAACTTGAAGAGTAAGAGTTTGAGCTTGTAAGTTGTAATTTGAGTTTGTAAGTTATAAGTTATAATTTGTATATTTGAGTTTGTAGTTTTAGATTATTTAGTTTGTAATATAAGCTTGTAAGTTATAATTTGAGCTCGTAAGTTATTATGTAATTTGAGTTTAATTATAATGTATTATGTAAAAATGTAAAAATTGTAAAGTTTATAATGAAATTTACTTATTGTCACTTGCCGAATGTCAATATATGTTGCTGCAATATTAATGAATCATATATGTACTTTTTTTTCAAATTTAATTAATGTATTATATTTCGAGTTGAATCGGCTTAACTAACTCGAACCAGGTCAAGTTCGGAAAAAAGTGACTTTAATTCAAAATCGGGTCGGGTAAAAAACTGGTAGGTCAAACTTCGAGATAGTTTGAGACAGCCTCTGGTGTCATTTCATTTTTTATATTTCTCTTAGCTTGTGGAGATAGCTCGCTTGATAGAGAATGATCTGACGGCTACATAGCAGCGGTGGACTATTAGTAGGAAGAGGTTCAATGGCGAGACTTCTAGTAGTTTCTTTTTTGAAAAGAAGTGTAGATTTATATCTGAAGAGTTCAGGAAAGGTAGGCAGTCTTTATATTTGACAACTTCAAAATTTGAGAAATTTGTTTGTCTCAAGATATGTAACACTATGTTTATCTCAATTTTTTAAAATTCGCAATTTTTATCAAAATTTTTTATTAAAATTTTATTTTCATTACTGAAAAATAGGTATAACTTTGCACTGGTAAAACTTTCACCCCATAATTTTTTATATATTATAGAGATTAAGATTATGAGCATTTTAAATATTTTTTTTTTTAATTTTTACAATAGAGATTTTGAAATTTGTAAGGTTTTTATTCAATAAAAAAATATATGGATGCTAAAAAATTATATTAGAGTTCCATTAAAGTCTTAAAATAATGTTCTACATGATCTATGTTAATTTATTTATTTCTTAAAAATGAATATTTTTTCTTAGTAGAAATTTTTGTTGCGTATTGTTATAAAAATTTATGTAATTTTGACACATGCTCAATTACAATTTAACTGATATTATATGAGGAAAAATGAGCATGTGTGATAAAATTATATCTGCTTGGAGAGATAAGGGACTAAAATCTTTTGAAATTCTATGTGTCAGGGAATATTTTGATGCTTATAAGGCATGTTCTTACGGTTATAACTTATAAGTCATGTTCTGATGCCTTGACTTCTCTTTCAAAATATTGCCTAATATTAAATGGCGGCGGAATTTCTAATTACAAACTGATTGACCTATACGATACAAATCATATAGTACGATTAGTTCATCTTAATTTCAATTTTCATTTTCTCAATTTAAATATTTTAATTAATTTTTTAAAGAACATATTATATAGTACGATAAAGATAGTCCAATACGAGCTTCAAGAAAAATTAAAACCTTGTGTTTCACTTGCCCCGCGTGTCTGTGCCCGTTTGTTAAGCTAACATACACCTTTTACAATATATTGATTCAAGAAAAATAAAAATACAAACTCTTACAAAAATCAATCCTATACTAATCAACCTTGAACCTTGATCATTTAACGTTTCTTGGTGTATGTTATATTTGAAATATTAATACACAGAAAAAACATATGTAATAATAACAAGTATGAGAAACTATACAAGTCCAATAATATTTATTATCATCAAAACATAAGTTCAGACTTACGAATTACAACACAATTAAGCTAAAAGGTAAGAAAGGTTGTTTAGTTGAATTTATTTCTTTCATACATAACATTTGGGAAGTTCATTCTTTGGTTCATTCTTTAGTAAAATGTTGGGTTGTGAAACAAAATTGTTTCATGAAACAAAGCTGCTATTTTGTTAAGTCGTTTAATTTGAGTGGGGAATTAGAACTACAAGAATTTGAGTATGATGAGGTAAAAGGTGTAAGTCCTATATATATTGGAGAGTTGGATCTTGAGCTTAGACTTGTTGATCATCTGCTTAATAAAGTTAAGTAAATTATTTTTGTATCTTTTGTACCTGTAATTAATGATTCAATATTTATTTGTCTTTGTAAAGCTTTTGCCAGCATTGTTACTTCTGATCTTGAGAAAATATTTTTCAAGTAAATTCTATTAGGTTAAAATATTCTCATTTATATTTGATCAAGATGAAAATTTAGCACACGAGCGCAATAAATATTTACTTAATATTTATAGTAAAAAATACATCATATTTATTCATGTAATATTTCTTCATTATTGAGGATATTCTATTTTATTGTATTTCCATTATTATTTTATTCTCTTGCCTTTATATAGGCGTATTTGTATTAGCGCAAAATCAATCAAACAAAAGTATAGCTTTTAGAACTTCTAATATTGCAATAAATAAGGGTCATTCTTCAAGTTGCTTGTTTTTTAGCAAAGTCTATCGAGACATTTTAAGAAATCATCCTCCTCTCAAGTCTTACCTACCAACATCTATAAAGGGAAATTTTTGGGGAAAAAAAAAAGTCCCCTATACCAAAAATTTCTGACTCTATCTGTATTCATTTAAAATTATTAAATAAGGTCCCTCTAAGTCTCTCTCTCTCTCTCTCCCTCCCTAGCTGTTAATCCTTGTTTATGCCAAAAGCAATGTGTGTATAAAAAAAGAAAAACAATAGCATGTTCTCTCTCCGTAAGTGCAAAAAGCTAGAAATCATTTAACTAATAATTGTTTTAATTGAAAATTAGTTTGAGTTTGCATTTTTTAATCATTTTTTTTTAATGTATTGGTTCTGTTTTTAGGGTTTTATTTTAACCATTGTAAATTAAATTAATTTCTATTTTAAAAACTAAGTAATAATTTTATTAGAGTTTAAATAGCTTTGAGATTTTACATGAATTTTTTTATATAGTTTATGTTAATTTTTATTCACTTCACTTGAGCTTATTTTAATTTTTCCTATGAATTATTTTTTAATTTGTCTGCTCATTCTACAATCAGAGGATTATATTTAGGTGCAATGCCAACCAACTGCTGGCTGCAGGATAGACACTTGGCAGAGGATAGCTCCTGCCCTTGGTGCTATGGAGAGGAGGATATTACTGTGATCTGTAAGCAGGTAATCTAAACGAAAATGAATGGAAACATAGGATTTGAAAGACTTAAACCATTTATCTGATGATAAAGCCGAAGAAGACTATACTCGCACGTTGATTTTTCATCTTATTGGCTTCAATCTTCAAGGCCAGCTGTTGGACGAAGAAGAAGGAGCCAGGAGGGGAGTGTTTGGGAGCCTGTAGGTAGGGGTGTAAACGAGTCTGAGTCGAGTTTTTTCCTTATCAAGCATGGCTTGTTTAATCCTTATTGAGCTCGAGATCGAGATCGATTAATGAGCTCGAGATCAACTCGTTTAGAAAATATCAAGATCGAGCTCGTTTAAAAAGCACGAGCTCGTTTGATAAGCACCAATGCATGTGATGCGTATTTTATATATATATATTACCTAATTCGAAGACCTGTGACTATTTTGAAACATTCATAAATATATTTAAAAAAAAAATAGCTAGGTCTTATACATTTCCCAAAAAAAATAAAAAAAAAAGAGGGTAGATTATACATCAACGTCAAGTCGGTTTGGGTTGGTTTCATGCTTGCAGTTCCTTGCACCGTCTTCCATGCCATTTTTGGCGCAGTTAAAGAGCAAGAAATAATACTAGGCTGGAAAGCTGAAAGAAGATAATATTTGAGATTATAACAAATTGCTAGTTTGCTACTCAAACACTAATGTAATTGAGATTTGAAAATTTTGCGACTCAAAAATTCCGTCGGCAATTGATGGGCGGTGGATGATCCACTCACAATTATGGCAGAATTTTTTCGTTGGAGATTCCGACAAATAAAACATCGGAATTCTGTCCAAGTAAACGACGTCTTGGTTGCGTTTTTCTGCCGGTAATATTTCCGGCGATTTTTTTTCGACAGAACAAAATTTACGACGCACGAACAAAATTTGCTACGCATTACCATCGAATAACTTTTCGACAGAAATATTCCAGAAACTGAATTGTACCATCGAAAATTCATGTTTGCCGGCGGATTTTGCCCATCGATAACGGCCGCTTTTCCTGAAGTGCCAGCTTGCCATCTTGAACCAGTGATTGAGTTTCTTATGATTGTTCTTCATTCACGTTCATTCCTGAGCGAGTATACCAATGAGTTCGCCATAGTCCAACACCTTAAGTGAATCGGTTATGAAGACAATTGTAGTATCATTACTGACTTGATCGGAACATGATTTTGTTTTGGCGTACGCCTAAAGCAAGACCTCACGCTTGTAACATGACAAAAGAAAACCCCCAACTTATTTTCCCTACTCCGCGGCAACCCATAAATTGGTGCCCTAGAACTTCACTCATACTCGATTGAGGGATGAATATAAGCCAAAAGAATGCCCGGATCACCCAATAAATGTAGAACTACTAATTCCATCCTGCATTGCATACAAATCCAACTCGGCTTCCAATCCGGTTATCTTCCAAAGCAAGATAATGGGATCTTCATATCATTTTTAATAGAAAACTATTTGCTGAAATCGTAGATATCAAATCAGGAGGGAGAATCAAGCCACCCAAGCAAATCAAATTGGTTACTTTCCGGGATGAGTTGCGGAGGCTAGTCCGAGAAGAGTTCCCCACAGGAGGTAAAAGACACTCCCTTCGCCAACGAGACGTTCACGAATCGTCACCTTTCACCGAAGCTGTCCTCCGATACCCCGTTCCGGCAAGATTCAAACTCCCAAATACTGATTCTTATGACGGGACTTCAGACCCCTACGAGCATATCGACCACTACCGCACTATTATGCATATCCAACATAACAAAAAATGGGCTTTCCCCTCATTAAACTCAAAGAGAAAAAGCTTTATGTGAGCGAACTTTCAGACTTTATACAATAACGTAAACCAATTACTGAATTTGTTCTTACAAATTTGTTTTTCCATTTTATTCTCCTATTGGCATTTTATCAAACATCTAATAAACAACACTTCTAAAATATACAGGCCGAATCCTTCAATTCCTGGAATTAGCCCGTTGGCAAAACAATAGGGAGTAATACAAAGCAAAGCATGCAAAGATACAACAAACGTAAAAAATTTGGACTAATTAGGAAGAGTAATACAAAGCAAATAGATACTCTTATACATAGATAAAATCATTAAAAAAAAAAAAAAAGAACGATTACTTGAGAGTAATAAGTATATTTCAAAATAGACCATAAGGAGAAGAATAGGGAGGAGGAAAAGAGATGAATGGGGAGAGTTCACCTTGCAAAGAAGGAGATCCGGCGTCTAGGATAGGTTGGCGATCTCAGCTAGAGCAGGCGACCGGCGTTAGGGAGAAGGAAATGGGTTGGCCCTTGAAGTTTCTTGCGAACAGACACCTACAGCTGACAGCAAGCCGACGATTCGTGCAGTATGAGAGGGTTTTGGTGGGAGTAGAAGATCGACTAAGTGATATTTTAGAAAGTCAAAACATGTTTTAGGTGGTAGGCCTTAGGGGTGCAAACGAGTCAATCCGACTCGCGAGCCGGCTCGAACTCAACTCGATAACTGGCTCGACGAGTCGAGCTTATCGAGCTCACGAGTCGAGCTCAAACACCATTTCGAGCTCGATGGCTTATCGAGCTCGAGCTCGACTAGGCCTCCGACTCGGCTCGTTGGCTCGACGAGTAGCTCGCGTGTGCGACTGGGCGAGAAAAAAATTTTGGGTAGCTGCGAGCGGGATGATGAATCAAGGTTGGGCGGACAACGGCGATGAGCTCGAGACTAGACGGATGAATGGATCTCGACAGCGGAGTCGAGTTTGGATCTCAACGACGGACGAATGGCGTCAAGTCTCGATTTTGGATCTCGACAGCAGACGCGACGACGAGCTTGGGAGTTGGGACTCGACGGCGGCCGCAATGGACTCGACGACGGAAGGAATAGATCCAGTGGGAGTTGGGACTCGACCGCGAAGACGAGCTCTGGATCTCTATGGTGGATGCAATGACGAGGTCGGGAATCGATCGCGACGATGAGCTCTGGATCTCGACAGCGGAAGGATCAGATCCAATGGGAGTTGGGACTCGATCGCGAAGACGAGCTCTGGATCTCGACGACGGACGCAATGACGAGGTCAGGAATCGACTGCGACGACGAGCTCTGGATCTCGACGACGAACGCGAGCTTGACGTCTCGGAAGGATCAGATCCAGTGGATCTTGACTTCGAATGCGACTGCAAACTCGTCGACGGACAAGCGGAGCCAATGGCGAGCTCGTGACGACAAAGGAGTTCGCAATGGAGCTCGCCTGAGCTCGAAAAGCCTACTCGGGACGGAGTTCACAGCGGAGCTCGACGAGTCGCTCGAAATATGAGACGAGTCGAGCTTGAGCTCGGATTTTGAGCTCGACTTGAGCTCGAGCTCGGTAAGAGCTCGGTAATTGAAAGTCGAGCTCGACTCGAACACTACCTGGCTCGAGCTCGATTCGACTCGTTTGCACCCCTAGTAGGCCTATAAATACACAAGTTTAGAGGTTAGAATATATATATATATATACATACATACATACATATACAAAATTTACTGTAGCAAATCTCACGTTTAATGGATAACTTATAATAGCAATGTTTTTTTAGATAAGTCGCATGTTAGTTTGGCGACTAACACATAACTCAACAAATCTAAGTCAGCATAAGTCGCCCGTTTGATGGGCGACTTTGGCTACTCTTAAATTTATTCTTTTCAATACTTAATTACATTATTAAAGTTTTACTAATATCTATTTTAAATTTTTTCCCAAATCAAGTATTCTTTCACCGGCAGTCATTTCGAGTTTTACTCGGCGGCGAAGAAAGCGGGAAAGGACAGGATAGGCAGGATTAGAAGAGAAGAGCAGGCGAGGAGGTAAGAAAAAAAATATTCAACACAAAGCATTTATTTTAGATCTGGAAGCAAAATCTTTATTCCTTTCTTTTGTTTTTAATCTGTATGGGTGGCTTCATTCTCCCAGATGCATGGGATGAGGAGATCGCAAAAAACGTTTCAAATGACGATAAATTATGAGACAAATTAGAACATGTCACGTCAACGATATCAAGTGGAGAGTGACATAACTCATTTTAATTGATCTATAAATTACATTCAGCATCCGCACATAATAATTTTGCTAAAATGACCCCTCATAGACTTGTGTGAGATGCAAAATATGAAGAAGAAAAAAATGGGGCCCACAGGTGTGACGTTGTAGCCACGATTTGGTAGGTGGAACGTGCATAGTAAAAATTTCTGGTTAGTCGGTCATAATGATGATAGTCAAGCCTCTTTTGAGGGGCATTTGGAACATGTATTTAATCTTGAATTTAAATATATTTTTATATCAGATAAATATAATAATAAATTTTTATTTGTTGCATCCTGGAGTATTCACGGCGGTAGAGAAATATATAATTTAACGTATTAGCATTGTATGAAGATCCAACACACAATCAGATAAGAGAGAGTGAAGTGTTTATAAGAAACACCAGAGTTTTTACGTGGAAACCCCTGAAAAGGGGGGAAAATCATGAGGCCTGGCCCAGTTTGAATGAATCCACTAGTATTTGTAGTCGATTACAAATGAGGCCCTTCCTTGGGAGAAGGCCTTGGCTTGATGATATAAATATACATCATATAGAGCACATTACATGGTAGGAGTTACAATATAGACATGTTTGTTTGGTTGGCATGACCATAGTCGATAGGTTGGAGGCCGGAAAGATCAATGTCTGGTGATGGAGGTCGGAAGGACCATAGTAGGTGATGCAGATAAGAAGAATAGTAGTCGGCAGGAGATGGGTCTGAAAGACCGTAGTTGGCAGGAGACCGGGGTCAAAAAGACTGTTGTTTGACGATGTAGGTCGGAAGGACCATAGTAGGCGACAGAGGCTAGAAGGATCGTAGTTGGCAGGAGACTGAGGTCATAAAGACCGTTTTCTGGTGATGGAGGTTGGAAGGATCATTATAGGTGATGGAGGTCGGAAGGACCGTAATCGGCAGGAGACCGGGGTCAGAAAGACTGTTGTCTCGTGATGGAGGTCGGAAGTACCATTATACGTGACGGAGGTCAGAAGGATCGTAGTTGATAGGAGACTGGGGTTAGAAAGACCGTTATCTGGTGATGGAGGTCGGAAGGACCATAGTAGGTGATGGAGGTCGGAAGGACCGTAGTCGGCAAGAGACAAGGGTCAGAAGGCCGTAGTAAAAAGGCAGTACTCTGGGAGAACTCTTGGCATCAAGTGGTGGACTGGTGGAGCATAGGGCCTTAAGCAGTGGTCCGACGGAAGTCCAGGCCTCAAGTGGTGGTCCGATGGAGCAACGGCGTCACGCGACGGTCCGTGCGGTGGTGAGGGTCTCAAGTGGTGGTCCGACAAAGCAACGACGTCAAGCGGTGGTCTAGCGGAGGTGAGGGCCTCAAGTGATGGTCCGGCGGAGCAACGGGGTCAGGCGGTGGTCTGGCGGAGGTGAGGGTCTCAAGTGGTGGTCCGGTGGAGCAATGACATCAGGCGGTGGTCCGGCGAAGGTGAGGGCCTCAAGTGGTGGTCCGGCGGAAGTCCGGCGATGGTCGAGGAGCAACTTCTACCTTCTCTTCTTCCTTTTTCTCTTCTTGCTTCGGTCCCCCTCTCAAGAGAAATGATGGGTCTATTTATATATTTCAGAAGTGGCATGGCCCGTAAATAGGTGAGAGATCAAGGGTACATGGGGAGTGGTTAGATGGACGGCTGATATTGAATCCCTTGATCGTGGAGCATTCTTCAGACATTTGAAGGTCTTAATGATGTCAGAATTCGATGATCTTAGGCTCGTTGGATTCCTCTCGTCGAGCCACCAATTCGACTATAAGAACGACATATTTGGAAAATGTTTGGTAGCCCAAATTGTGGTTTGAACCTTCCAACAGTACTTCGGGTCCTTGATTTGGACTCATTTGGGCTCGGATTGAGTCGAATTTTGGTGGTTTTGGGTTCGTATTCCTGAGACGTTCAGTTTGACTGTAAGTTTGCTGAAATCAGAGTTCAGATGGTTCCAATTTTAATTTCATAAGTTTCCAACTTAATTTTGCATCGATATTTGTGCCCGATCAAGATATTTTTTTTTGAGGACGTAACAATATTATTTAACACTTTCATCACTGAAATATTTAAGATGGATTAACATATATATTATAAAAAAATTTTATATGTATAATATATAAATATGAATATTTATTTTTAAAATAAAATGTCTTTTTATACAAATATTTTAATGTGAATAAGATACAAAATTACTATATATTTAAATATTAAAATGTAGTTATTAAATATGTAAATATATGAGAACTACATTATATGCATATAATATAGTTCTTATATATTAGTGTTGCGGGCTAGAATATACGCGGCGGTAGAGTTTGCAAATTCACGTATGAGCGTTGTACGAATATTCAGTACACGAATAGAAAAGAAAATGAACACTAGGAATTTTACGTGGAAAACTTGAAAGAGGGAAAAAACCACGTGGCCATGCCCAGTTGAAATAATTCCACTAGTGTTTGTTTGAAGTACAGAGGCTAATTCGTCCCACAAGTTAAGACGATCAGCTTACAATCAATTTCTTCTAAATTGAAACAAAGTTGCAAAGTTCTGCGAAATTCCGACGTCTCCCAAAAATCCGGCAGAGTTCCGGTGTATTTAGGCAGCGGAAAGAAACTCCGACGGTGGTCGAGGAGGAGATGATTTTCCTTTCCCCTTCTCTTCCTCTTCTCTTCTTCTTCTCTCTCTACACTTGAGTCTCCTTTGTGAAGAATGAGGGCTCTATTTATAGTTTTTCTGGAGTGGCATAGCTCGTAAATAGGCGTGAGATCAGGGGCGAATAGGGAGTGGTCGAATGGATGGCCGATATTGAACCCTTTGATCGTGCATCGTTCGTTGGACATTTGAGGGCCTTAGTGATGTCGGAATTCGGTGATCTTGGACTCGTTGGATTCGTCTCGTCAAGCTGCTCGATTTGACTATAAGCTCGTTAAAATCGGAGACCGTTTGGTAACTCAAATTGTGGTACAAGCTTTCCAACAGCACTTCGGGTACTTGATTTGGGCTCATTTGGGCTCAGATTGAGTTGAATTTGGTGTCATTGGGTTTGTATTTTCGAGACGCTCACTTTGTGTATAAGCTCACTGAAATCAGAATTCGGGAGCTCTTAGATTTAATTTTCGAAGTTTCCGGTTTGATTTTGCCTCAAGATTCGTGCTTGATAAAGATAACTTTTGGTGAATATATCAGTTGCCCTCTTATTTTCGGATGTCATAGCTTTAGGAGCTTGAAAATATGTGTCACAAATTTTAGAATTAATCTTGTGTGTAGGAGCTCCGAGCGGCTCTGAAAGTGCCGAAATTGAGTCCGGAACGTCGAAAAATGGTCCCGGGGACCCCAAAAACGTCCGATTTGATCTTCTCGGGGCGAAAAACGGACCCGGAACGGACTGGGAAGCCGAACCGGCCGAATCGGCGGGCTGGCCGCTGTGCGCTGGTCGCGTCTTTTCGGGAGTCCGGTTGACTGCACCGCCTTAAGTGGGCCCCACCAGCCAAAAATAGTCATTTTTTGTTATTTTTTGGTCCTAAAATTTTTGAAAAATAGAAAATTTTAGAATTTCAAAAATGACAGCAACTCCCCTTTATTCTCTCAAAAACCCATAACTAGGCCCCCTAGGCCTTTAGAAAAATTGCAACTTCTCCTTTTCTCCCTCTGGCTCTCTGACAGTTGAGGCTTTTCGCTATTTTTGAGTGGGAAATTTCCCCTGTTCGACTCAGAGCCCCTCTTATCGTGCAGAAGTTAAGGGATTTCTTCTTGATCTTCTTTCCACCCGTTTTTCTTCCTGCTCTAGGGGCTTTCTGCTGTCTTTCATAGGAAATCTTCCCTACTTAGACTTGCACCCCTCTTTAATACGGAAATAAAAATGGGTGATCACGCCTCTACCAAAGATGCTTCCACCATAGAAGATCATCCTACCGCCCGTTCTGAGGGTTCGAAGAAGATTTCCAAGACAACAAGGGCTGATGATGTTATCTCCACCATCACTGAAGATTCTTTCATCTCTTGTAGGAAAAAGTTTCATTTTCCTAATGATCTGGTGATGAAGATGCCGGCAAGATCTGATCGTGCCTGCTTTCCTCCTCCAGGATACGTGATGGTGTATGAGTTTAGTTTACAAGCGGGGTTGAGGTTTCCACCGCCTCCCGAATTGACTGATATTCTGACGATTTGCGGAATGAGTTTGTCTCAATTTTCCTATCGGAAATACCTGCCTAGTGCTGTCAGCCTGTGCTCTGACGCTGTGAAGCCTTGTATTATTCAATATTAATAATGATACTTAATGATTAATGATGTATTATTCAATATTAATAATGATACTTAATGATTATTATTTAATATTAAAAAGTTTGGAAAATATAAAAACTGAAAAATATTTGGTATAATAAATTTATATTCAGTTAATTTCTAATTAAATATTATTTTTTTAAATTAAAAATTTAATTAATTATAAAAAATATATAAAAATTTTGGTATGTAAAATGAGTCCCCATAACAATAAAATATAGATACTCAACTAAAGTTGTTGATTAAAGGTTTATTTGGGACAACATTTTCACTACTTTCTTTCTCACATAATAACTATAATTTCATCTTAATACTATTTTTTTATTTTTTCTCACTGCTTTTTAAAATTTTATATAATGAAAAGCTATTTTTTGCAATCAGAATAGTTAAGTTGCTTTCCTCATAACTATAGGGAAGTAAAACTACGTAGTAAAACAAATAAAAAATAGAAATCTACAACATAACGAAAGAGCACCAAGATTTAAAGTGAAAAAATCAGATACCCAAAAAAAATCATGGAGCCTCACCATACCAAGAAATTCACAATGAAAATTGGGTGAAATTATACATATCTATTTTATCTCCCACTCTCTCCTTATCTCTCTTCACTATTGCACCAATCTCTCATTAGAACTAACAAAGTGATTAAAAACAAATAAACAAAGTGATATGCACATTAAATCACCCAAGGGACTCAACCCTTCATGAAGAATGAGAAAGAGAACTACCCAGGCGATGATGTCAGGTTTGGAGCATCGTGGTGCTCCAATATCTGTCTTCAGTCTATCTTATAGTGATGCAGCGTCGGGATCTGAAGCGACACAACGCTTCACTCTCTATCTTTTGCATGAGTTGTAGCATTTGTGGTGCTATAGGATTTGGAGAGATGGAGCGCTCGAGAACACACACCGCACCGCTGTAAAGTCTTATGTAAAAAGAAAATCTCAAGGAGGACCCCCTACAACCCCTTGACAATCTTAACTAATGGAATTGAGGTTCGAGGCAATCGAACAACCCAATTGATCAACATAATCAAATTCCACAGAAAACTAACAACAAGAACAACTTTACAACCAAATTTATAAAACTCTAGTCGTACCTAACAAACCCTAAGTTGAGTAATGCCTCTACTAATTGCCTGAGATGAACATAATAATACACTATAAAATTCATTCATTGAATCAGAATATAGGTTTACTATTTCTAGAGAATTATGATAGAACTTACAATTATCAATAACTATGAGAATGAGCAAACTCTTTTGAAAAATCTTCAGTTATTTGGCTATATTTATTATATCATTAAACAACCTAAAAATATTCAAACCAACATATCCCAAAGTAGTGCTACTGCTTATGGTGATAGCCTAAAACAATTGTAAGATTTTATTGGATAAACTACCAAAACATTTTCAACATATTATTGAACACTATATGGTCTAGCAAATACCAACCTTGGAATGTGTTCTTCCTTCCCAAATAACTCTCATAATCAAATGCAAATTGACAATGTTATCATTTTTTTCAACCTCTTCAATTATTGCATGTTCCATCCAACCACGTTGTTCTCATTGTATGCATTTAAACTATAAAATAAAATAAAAATATATAAAAAGACCTGTGATAATGTTGCAACACTTTAATTAAATATCAAGAAAAGCCAAGAAGATGGTGATCAAACACAAGAATCATTTTCATAAAGTTCATTTACAAGAAAAAAGGCCATTTGATTATATTGATGGCATTTTAATGTTTAAGTTTCTAAAAATTAACCAAAATGAATTGTTAGTTGTGAAGAATTGTAAACTTTTAGATTGGATAAGATCGATGGCCACATTTCAATTTTCTAGTTCATTCGAAAATGAGTTGTTTGTACAAATAGTTATATAAAAATTTGATACACAATGTGTACAAATTTATACACAGTGTGTGCACTCACATATCCGGACGGTTCTTTCTATTCTAACTCTGCACAGAATAATTTCTCCTCATTTTGAAGTTCATTTCATCATGTGTTGAAATCATTCTTTACTGTAAGTTTCAGAAGACTTTGCTCTGCAGCTCCACCAGTAGAAGGCTACCGAGAGAAAAAAAAAACCCTAAAAAATAGGAGATTGAAGAAGATATATGACAATGAAATTGAAAGGAGAAATAAGAACTACATTTAATTTTACTTGATGAGATTTACTTTCTCTATTGCATTTAATTCTAATTGATCCTTAAAGGAGTTAACCACCACTTAGTGCTAAAAACTTGATTTTTAACCTGCTTAAAATTGCTGCAGTATTGCATTTTAGCATCAGAACTTGTGAAAAAGAAAACAAGCTCTTGGTTGTATCTGCTATGTAAATGTCAAATCTTAGTGGATGTTATTTGCTGAAATAGTAATTACACCATGATTAGATAGAAAATTAAATTTTGCATCATAATGGATTATAGATGTTTATCAAATTCATCCATTTTTTTGTTGGATTAATCAAATCATTAGTTGGTCTGTGATTGGGATAACTATTAGTGATTGAGTAGATTAAACAATTGGCAGTGAGGTATTTGTGGCCCATAGAGTACTCATTAATGAATGAATTGAGATGGTCACTGAACTTCAACCAAATTGATATATTGTCCTCAAAGTTACCAAAAGCTAGGTTTATTTAGGCTTCATTTGGGATGGCTTTCTTACTGCTTCTTAAAGCATGTTTTTATTACAAACATTTTAATTTCTGTACTAAAAATTATTTTAAGAAGCAGTAAGAAAGTTATCCCAAACAAAACAGTGAGTTCACGATTAGTACATATATAAGTAGCTACATGGGTAATTATATCTATTAAATCTACATGAATTTGAAGAAATTCCTCATAGTTGGGTCCGCCGATATTGATGCTTAAGACCACTAGATTAAAAAAAAATCAGAAATACCTGCCTAGTGCTGTCAGCCTGTCGTCTGACGCTGTGAAGCCTTGAAGGTGAAGTGTGGGCGACCGATGACTGGACCATCAAACGACGAAGGAGAAGGAAAAATGGCTCTGTATGTCACGAAGCCTCTGGCCGCTTTGCCTCTGCTCCCTACTCGAGTGCACGGTGCTCTGTGCATGCGTTGCACATGATTTCTTGGAAGGACACCTGCAAACCTAAAATTCATGGGGGGCTCGACATCCCTCCAATTGACTCACTTTATCATGCTTTTGGGTGCACTACTACTTGGAGGTTTTATAATTCCCAGAGCTATCTCTTTAGGTGGTGGAAAGAAAAATATGGCTCTTTCTGAAATTACAACATCTCTAAGAGCTCTATTTACTGGAAATCTCTTTGTGATGTTGCTAAATGCTTACTGCACTCTCTCAATTTAAAAATTATTACTTGTAGTAGTTTATCTTTCTTTTGGGATCCCTGGTGCTTTGGCCAGTCTGTTGCTGAGCGGCTTAAGTATGAGAATTTGGATTCTCTCATCAACCCTCCTAATTTGACTGTTAGTAGCCTTATTTCCAATGGCTCCTGGAACTTACCTCCGTCCATACCGACCCATTTGGCTACTATGATTACTTCTGTTCCTATTCATGACTTGATGGATGAATGTTGCTGGACAAAACCTTCAAAACCCCCCTTCAACAACTTTCTTAAACAATATTATGAAGATTGTGAGGTTGTTCCCTGGTATAAGTTTGTTTGGCATAAACATTACGCACTACATTTTTCTATTTATTCATGGATTGCCTTCAAAAATGGCCTTAAGACATCTGATGCTTTAACTGCTAGGGGAATTCCTGTTTCCCCTCACTGTGCTTTCTGCAGGATCTGTAGGGAAACTCAAAATCATCTGCTCTTTGAGTGTGATTACTCTTTCAATATCCCTAAGAGTTTCCTTCCTAGGATGAATTACAAGCTTCTTCGTCCAAACTTATGGCAAGTGTTAACGACATTGATGAAAGGGAACACAATAACAATAGGAAGAATTTCTATTTTTTTTTTTTTTTACTTTCTGCTATTGTATAGTACACCTGGAGAACTAGAAATGACAGATTATTTGGAAACAATATTGACTGCCATAATACCACTATCTCAAAGATTAGAAGGGCTTTTTATCTCAAGAATTTCATGAGAAAATGCTTTCACACTCAACAGTTTACGGCCACTTGATCTTTGTTTTTCTGCCGTGGAAGGTTTACTGGACACTGCCCGATCTCCTCTCCGATACATTGGTGTCCCTGGATGGTATCTTTTACCAACCAGGGGATGGGATTTTGAAGGACGATGATGAATGCAACCTACCATTCATCCCCTTGGACGGTCTCTGCGACAACCAGGGGATCCCCTCGTCCGTTAGGATGATTTTGACTGCATGGGAGTATTTCACGTTGTTTGCATGCTGAGTCCTTAAAATTTTTGGTTTCTTTCCTTCCTTTTTTTATAGCTTTTTCTTGTTTAGTAGCTTTTGCTTATAGGGTTTTGTCATTTGCTTCATAATTTTTTGTGTTTAGCAGATGATCTTCTTTATTGTAACTCTTTTTTATATCAATGATATGGGCTGATACCCCAAATTTCCAAAAACAAAAAACAAAAAAAAGAAGGCAGGTGGGCGCAGACGGGATAAGGGCTAACAAAAAAAAATGATTTTTACATACCTAACAATTAAAATAAGTCTATTTACATATCTAACACCTAAAATTTCATATTTACCCATACACCACTTAAAAATCTTAACCCTCATCAAAACTACTTTCCACTCCCGTCAAAAGAAACCGTGAAAGTGCACGGGAAGCCCTGACTCGAGCAGATCACCTTCCTCTCTCAGTTTGAATCGCACAGTTCGCGAACCTCGTCTTCTCCTTTTGCGAATCCGACCGCACGACATCTTCTCTTGCTAGTGGCAACACAGGTGATCATTATCATTAGGTATTTTCCTTCTCCATTTTTTGTTAACATTTTGTTGCTCTTTTTGAATTGCGGAGGCTGAGAAGAGGTAACACAGATATTTTTTTTGCGGAAACAATTGCTCCTACTTAATCTGTGGTTTTGTTGATCTTTATTAGGAACACTAGCTTCAAGAAGTAATAAGGGAAGCTTTCAAGGCAAGGTAACACAAGCTAATTCACAAAGGAATCATACAAATAAAAGTATCTGAAAAAATATTCGATCTAAAGCATTTTTGGAGAACCGAAGTTCAGGTATAGCAGTAGGTAAAATAAAGTAATTGGAATCAAACAAGTTTTATGTTTATACAATTTTTATTAATCGATCTAAAACATCTCAGGAAATCAACTGAAATTAATTAAATCTATGTTGACCTCTGTGTAATACCTAAGGGATACGAACAAAAAGAAGCATACCTTGAATCTCGTCGAGTGAATCCCGCTCCAATCCAGAAATCTCGCAAAATCACTGTAGCACGGCGCCGGTCGAATGACCTGCGAAAATCCTGCCTAAATCCTGCGAGCTGCCTTTGCACAATGATCCCGCTCGCTTTAAAAGCCGACCACAGGAAGGCTTACCATTTATGAGGCCTAAGCCACGTTATCAAATAGCTAACCATCAATGCCCGAAAAGATCAAAGTTACATCATGAGGCCTAAGGCATGTTATCAAATAGCTAACCATCAAATAAAAGATAGTTAACAGCTTAGAAAAACCAAAAATTAATATGCCAAGTGTCAAGATGTATGTACAAGTACAGATTCACAAACTATTTAAATTTTACTTGCTGAAAATGATCTGGAAGGACTTCACTATATATTCTATAAAAATAATTGTAAACACCGACATAAAGAGAATAGACATAAAAAAAAATTAAAAATAATAATTTATCATTATTACATAAGATAATAATAAACTATTATTATTATTATTATTAGTAATAACCTCTTATTATTATAGCTAATTTTTATAATAATAAGTAAGACAAAAATTTAACATATACCTAAGAGGTCGGATGGAGGCAGGAATCAGAGAGGGCAAGAGTAGATCGGGCAAGAGTAATAGCCTCATACAATGGACGAAAAATAAAAGACAAATTTGTCCTTTGGGCTTCCACATGACCACCCTTAAGTAAAGGGTAAAAAGGAAAAAAACAATTAAAGCAAATACAAACACAAATAAATAAAAACAAACAGTTGAAAGACCCAAAATTTGTACTTTGGGACGAAGTTGATTCCATGATAATGACATGATGATGGAATATCATGATGCCTAAAAATAATAGATTTTATATTTTCATGTCTACCACAAAAAAAGGGACATTGTCAAACATACATGCTCAAAAGTAAAATGTGTTAACCTCACTTGTAAGATCTCGACAATCAAGCAAGGTAATCTTTATGTTATTAGATATTTTAATGCAATGAAGGTTTACTAACTTTAACAAGATTATTACCAAAATTTCAAGATGACATATTACGATGATGTGGCAATTTTCAAGAAATTAGTAGAAACATAAATGGTGTTTAAGTTCCTTGCAAGACTCAATAGTGACTTCTATCAAGTTCATTTCCAAATCTTAAACAGATAAAACTTGTCATCACTAGATGTGATATACACTTTTATACGAGCCAAAGAAGGATTAAGGACAATAATGCTTGACATTCCAAGTTTTATATGTTGTCAGCACAAGATCATGGCTCAGGAGCAAATCCACTTCCTTTTTTTCTTTTATAGCCTTTGTACACTCACTTTACCCTCTACTCTCTTTATGTATGATTCATATATATGCTCCTAGAACTTCTCTAGCTATCTTTGTAATGTAATTAATCATCTATTTTATGCTCTACAACATCAAATTTTGCTCAAATATATGGTTTCAATAATCTAAATATGCTGAAAGATTTTCAACTTATCAGTTATCATATTTTCAGTAGAACCACCTTTTCCAAAGGCAATTTTTTATTTTTTTTTATGTCTATTCTCTTTATGTCGGTGTTTACAATTATTTTTATAGAATATATAGTGAAGTCCTTCCAGATCATTTTCAGCAAGTAAAATTTAAATAGTTTGTGAATCTGTACTTGTACATACATCTTGACACTTTGCATATTAATTTTTGGTTTTTCTATGTTGTTAACTATCTTTTATTTGATGGTTAGCTATTTGATAACATGCCTTAGGCCTCATGATGTAACTTTGATCTTTTCGAGCATTGATGGTTAGCTATTTGATAACGTGGCTTAGGCCTCATGATGTAACTTTGATAATTTGGGGCATATGTTGTATGGCCTATAATTTGAGTTTTAATCTACGTAGCATCTGTCCAACCAAGCTGATGCGGGATGCCTTAGACATTTAGGTCTACGAACCTAAGTTGAAATATGCAAAAAAGTCAAAAGATCAAGATTTACATTTTTTCAACTTTAAATTCAAGCAAAGATCAAATAAGGCACCTCATTTGTTCTAAATAATAAAACTAAAGTTGCTAAAACTTGAATTTTTATAAGAAATATGATATATAATTTCACAATAATTGATATTTTCATCACAAAGATGAAAATCAATATGCATAGAACTTGAGAAGATCATAATAACACACACTAACACATTTTAGTTTAGATGAAAGAACAAATATATAAAACAACAATTTGAACATTGAGGTCTCATATCAGTGCAAAGGGAATCGTGACCTGGAAGTTTTTGGTAAGACTAGCAAAATATTCAAAGAATCAACATCCAGTAGCCCATGCCCATCAATTTTATAAGAAACATGTTGAAAATTACCTTGATCCCTTGCATATTTATAATCTCAAACATTTCAAAAATCATAGATTCTTAAATTCTTCCTAGATTTTTATTAAATACTACAAGCTTCAATTCAACACACTTGGATTCCAATAAAAAAAAAAACTTCCAATTTCCAAATACTGTTTTTAGTTCCAAGCAATTCTAGATTTCAGGTCCTACTAAAGCCAGGTGCAGGATATGATATCCTCCAGGAAAGGAAAATCCAAACTGCAATTTATGCCATAATAATCAAAAGCGAAAACAACAAACATTGAAATATCATGATTCTGCTACAGTAGCCAGAATCATAGCTAGCTAGAAACATTACGCAAAATTCCCCCAAAAAAAAAAACAGTACGCAATAATAACTACCAGTCTAGCCATCACTAAAACAGGTATAATGTATAAAAAAGCTGCGAAAGCAGCCAACATTAATGGCTACCAAAAAGAGTGGCTAAGTAGGGACAAGGAACCAGCAGTGCTGAAATATGGAATCCGACAAGTGCTGATAACAATAACCAATCCCATTAATGCAATCAAACCATTGGAGAAAATATCCTGCTTCAATTGAAGCATCATCATAAGCATGTTTTACAACAAAATAAACTTAAAAAAAAAAAATGAAATACCAAAACTTAATGCTAACACTCAGAATGACACCATACTCGTCCAAATGTTCATAATTGTCTGAATATGGCTTTTTTGGCTTATGGGATTAACATCTTTTTTAGGCCATTCCACTGAAGGGAATTCTACCATTAATGTTGATCTGAACAAGAAGATGAAGCTGGAATACGATTCAAGTAAAGTTAAGTAGAAGAAAGTTGTTAAGTATGAAGAGAATTATGGTGCAATGCAGGAAACATGTTATCATTGTTTAATTTTCTTCTTTTTTAGCATGCAGGAAACAGTGTGACAAGAAAGAGGATAATGATGATCATGACTAGGGTTGCAAACGAACCTAGCGTTCGACAAGCTGCTCTGGGCTCTGCTCGATAAGGGCTCATTTATGTTTGTTTAATAAGATAAATAAACGAGTTTGAATACTCTTGATAAATACTCGATAGGTAAATGAACGAGCTTGAACAACGTGTCATTCAGTAATTTATGTTCACGAACAACCTCACTTAGAAGTTCGATAAGAGCTCGACTAAGAAGTTCTATTAAAATTTAAAAAATGAATATCATTAAATCTACTAATTTAATAATTTATTTTTACTAATTTAATATTAACCATTTTCATTAGACATATTTTCAACTTTTATTTTTCCTAATCTAACTAATTAGAAGTATTTTATTAAATCTTCTACTAAAAATTCTATTAAAATTCCGCCAGTCCTGACCCAATTTATAAAAATTTTATTAAACTCGTGCTCTCTCTCTCTCTCTCTCTCTCTCTCTCTCTATATATATATATATATATATAAATAATAGAAGCATAACTTGTATTAAAGTCTGATGCTCCGACAAAAAACCTTGGATGGGCCAAACATTCCTTATGAATTTTTTTAACCTTTTTAATACAAAGCTATGCTTCTAAAAATAACCCCAAGAAGATCTGCCTATGAGGTAGTCTCGAAGAGAAGCTAGTGGTGGACATCATCATCACTATAAGGACTCTATGAGATCAAGTGGTTGACAAAGTCACCATTCATTCAAAGACCTTAGAAGGCTCAAAAGCCTCAAAAGGCATAGGCACATAAAAACCTTTAGGAGGCTGAAAATCTCAAAAGGTACATATACCTTCAGAAGAGTTTAAAATACTAAGACCACTGTAAATGAAGGAGTTGAGGTAATCAATTTCAGCCTAAATGACTCGCATTGTACCACACAACCAAAATCATAAAATATTTCATTTTCTGTGTTTCCAAAATGGCAATAACTTTTCTAGATGCCTTTCAGACTGAAACTACAAAATTACTCTTAATTAAACAAACTAACGAATTTTAAAAAGGAATTGCAACTAAAGAAGCCTTTCTATAATCAAAATCTGGATTAGATATAGCCAGTTTAGTCATATAACCCGATCAGACTTTGCTTTCTCCCAAATGTACTTGACAAAATTGGAAGCATGCCAAATACAATACTTAATACAGTAAAAAAACAAGGACTAAATTGCTTCAATGGCTTAATAATTATGATGAGTTTCTTAAGTAAGCATTATCTGCCTCATCCAACCCACCAACCCAGCATGCCTATGGTTATCTAACTTGCCATAATTGAGCAAACCACAATTACTTGGGAGTCAAGTATAAAAATCACTATCATTCAATTCTGGAAAGAGTTGCATATAGTGACTTATTTAATCCGTCAGAGATAGCAATAGTTGCCGCCCTTTACCCATCGATTAAACTTATCAATGGCACTGCATATATAATGGGATGAGCTCTGTGATTTTGCACCTAAGCTAATTAAAAATACATTTGAGGTGTAAATTCAAGTTTATCAGAATAGTTCATCGATACAAAAAAATCATTAAATGGTAAGATCAATAAAAGAAAAAGTAAAAAACAAAATTAGGCTTTCTTTGAGTTGGCTCACCATAATTTGTTAGCGAAAAATCCAGATAAGTTTGCACATGTAAACTCTCACATCTAGCGTAATTTTTTAAATGTTATGGATATTACAATTATGCACATTTTAAATATTTTCTAAAAATTTTACGAGGGTTTTGAAATTTGTGATATTTTTATTGAATAAAAAATTATATGTATGTTAAAAAAATAGTGGTGTATAATAAAAGTCTTAAAACATCATTTTACACAATTCATGATAATTTGATAATTTTTTGAAAATATACACTTTTGTCTAATAAGATTTTTTGTTGTATACTGTTATGCAACACTGAAATTTTGATATATGCTCAATTACTCTTTAACTGTTATAATATGATGATATATATGCAACACTGAAATTTTAGTCGATGCTCTGAGCTCTCACCTCTTTGGTTCTGGCTTTTTGCCTTCCTCTCCTCCACCTTCGGACTCCTGAGTTCTGCCCCGAGCTATCGGGTCTCAGCTTCTTATTGGATCCTTTATCTTAATCCTGTAGTGCATTGTGTGACTCTATCCCGATGTGGTATTATCATTTATACTTTTCTAGGTTCTGCCAGTTAGAGTTTAGGGTTATTCACACCTTCAGTTTAGAGATTTATTCCTTTCAATTTAAAGCGGTTAGGGTTTTATTTTTTCAGTCTTTGACTTTTTGCATTGAGATTTGAGGGCTTTGAGCCTTTGATATGCTGATTAGGACATCATTTTATTTTTTTCCATCGTTTCCATTTAATTTTTTTAGGCTTTGTATATTTTAAGGTTTTTCCAGTTATGCTGTTAAAGAATCGTATAAATTCGAGAGGGTTTAGCTGGCATCACTCATCATGGATTTTTTAGGGTTTGTCACTTTGTTACCTCTTTGTGCCGTTGTATTTGTGGTTAGTGGCGGGGATAAATGCTAAACCTGAAAATATGAAATACATGTTAGCTTATATCAAGAGCAGATAGTGTATTATCTAAGAGATACTAAATTAAGCTTAATGCAAATTGCCGCCTTGGATGGTAATAGAGAATTAGAAATATCAAATATTCCTTACTTACTTTTCATTAATTATTGAATGAGTGGAGGATTTACCTGAGCTATTCATTAAAACTTTGTAGTTGTACTATCTTATAAATCATAATTTAGAATTATATATGTTTAAGACTTTTTAAGTGTTTAACAATCTTCCTTTTGCAGCTAATTCAACTTGAAGGGGAGTTTGAGCTTCTAAGTTGTAATTTGAGTTTGTAAGTTGTAATTTGACTATTTGAGTTTGTAATTTTAGATTGTTTAGTTTGTAATTTAAGCTTGTAAGTTGTAATTTGAGCTTGTAAGTTGTTATGTAGTTTTAGTTTAATTGTAAAGTGTTATGTAAAAAAGTAAAAATTGTGAAGTTTTTAATGAAATTTACCTCTTGCCACTTTCCATGTTACTAGCAACATAAAAGCTAGTTTTTTGGGAAAACTATAATAAATGTCAGGGAAGAATAGACCGCCAGCTTTGAAGTAGATATGGGCGTTTGACGACTGCACATGACTTAAAAAAAAAACTAATGATATTGATAAAAAATATGTTGATATCACATAGATTTTACTGCCTTAAAAATAAGATTTCCTATTTGTATAGCTTGTATTGTATGTTTATTCTTGTTATATATAAGTTCAACTGATGTACAAAATCAAGTTAAATAAATAAAAAAAATTTAAATTTTTTATAAATAAATATATATATTTAGATTTTGTTTGAGACGTTTTTCTTACTGCTTCTTAAAGTAATTTTTTAATATAAATTTTTTATTTTTTATTAAAAATTTATTTTAAGAAACAATAAAAAAGCCATCTCAAATGAAGCCTCATAGAGGATTTATGTTTCCGTTGGAAAATGTTCTTGTCTCTCCCCATCATTCAGGGGCAAAGCCCTACATTGGGTACTTATATGCACACCGACCCACGAGGGTATGGGTACACCCATGATCTTGTGGGCGAATATGGGTGGGTACTCAAAATCGGAGGATAAATCAATTTACATTGATAATTATCATGCACAACACTAAACCACGCTGCAACCACGATAAATTATGATATGCAGGTTGAAAATTTACAATTAGAACAAAGAGAAACAAGTCTCAAGGCCATCGGTCTATGGCATACTTCGTTCAAAAAGCGTGAAAAATGAGTGGGCATGAGTGGGTACAAAACCCCAAAAATTACCATGGAAGCCCACCCGCACAAAACATGAGTACCCATTCCAGGACCCCCCCCATATAAGGCTTTGTTCATGAGACCCAAACCTTGCTCACTAATGCCTTCCTTCCACTCCTGCTGAGCATCCAGACATAGTATGTCTCGTTGCCTCTGATAACGAGTGGCGCTCAAACGTGTTCCCTAACAGCTCGGTTCGAACAACAATAATAGAGTGGAATTTAGCAAATACCAGCTCAACAATGGATCAACAAACACGAATAATAAGCTTTTCATCGGCAACTTTTAACTATAAAAATTTTCTACTACAACTCCTTTACATTAATTTTCAAATAGCATTAACGGTAACAAGAATTCTCTTTCAGTCATTTTCTCCTCCCATGTTACTCAACATATTGGAAGAGCAATCCTTCCTTGGAAGAAAGTAGGCTGAAGCTTCTGTTGAATGATATGAAAATTCTAAAAATAACATTCAGAGCACGGCTAAGCATACTGTACCAAAATTTTCCCCTAACCTTTTCATGCAGCGAGCCCCCTTCTTTTGATGGCATATACGGATATAAATCATAAACATATATGGGAATCAATCCTCTTGCTCAATTCTCCCTCTTCCTTCCATGTTGGTCTTATGAGTTATTTCATGATATTTGCATATAAAGTTGCCAGCATTTCTTTGACCAATTTAAAGGCTCATTAAGTTGTTCAGCGCCTGATAGGAAGCTCAGGGTAAGAAGACACTGCGATGACCAATGTATTATGATTCCGTGACAGAACCCACTGAGCTTCTTTGTCAACTACCAGAAGACATGGCTTCTTCTATCCTCCTGATGACCACACTAAGGCTATGGCCAGATCGCAGAGCTTTAACAGCCGCTAGAAGTGCATGCTTATGCCACTTAAGAAGATTGTAGGACTGCATGACTGACCAGCGTGCTTGATTTGCCATCTGATTAATTGAATAAAGAAAGCAAAGAAATATTAGAACAGTTACTTCCAATGTTTGAAGGAAAAATGCAGAAGTGAATTTACCTGTGGTACAGTTAATGGAGGTTGGAGGAGAAGACAGATACCCCTAAACAAATTTTCATCATTTTCTCCACCTTCTGCTTCTCCATAAATGAGAGATTCAGCGGCAATCCCAGAAAAGAGAACCATACAGTACCTGAAAATGTTTTTAGGATGTATGTTGATGTATTGTGTGGCAAAGATGGGAAAGAGGAATATAACTCTTCCATTATTTTTCCAACCTTCACATATTTTACCTGTCATAAGCTGTGCTACTAAGTCGACCTTCTGCCATCTCTTTTTCTAACTTCTCATCCCAAAATTGAGTACCCGCCTGTGCGAATGTGAAGATTTAATCCACTGTAGGGTAGTGTTACAACCAATCTTTCACAAACAGGTTCCGTTTGTTTGTGCTGAAGCAATTATAAGAAAGAAAATAGTAATGAAAATGATAAAGCAATTGAGTTTGAATTTGTTTTGCTTCATTTGTTTGGTGGATTAAGGTTTAGGTTTTTTTTTCCCCATGCTTCATTGATGAGAAATTCAAATTTTTGTTTCTTTTGATAAGGGGTTCAGTCGTGGCGATGACCCAATAAAATTTCTTTCTATTTTTCATCAGAGTTAAGTAAGAAACTAGGAATTGTTCATTGTAAAATGCATGTGCTCATATTTCTTAGATAATCCGTTTTGAGAATTAATAAAAGAGAACCATGGAAAAAAGATCCGACTTTCCAACATAGAGAAGCTAGTCCTAATTCCATAGAAAAAGAAAAATGCTATTAGTAAATCTACGTATAATATAATACCTGGCCTTGAATGCCCATCTTCATTGCCACAATGGGGTCCAAAATGACCCCTCTTATAGGGCATCCCATCAGATATGCTGGAATAATTGAAGATAAAGTTAATTAAATTAGTCATTTAGGCTTTGTTTGGGGCGACTTTCTTACAGCTTCTTAAGACAGTTTTTTAGTTCAAAATTTTAAAATTTTGTACTTAAAAGCTGCTTTATGAAAAGAATATTGATTTAAAATTCATGGACTGTAGCACATATTTATGTCACCAAGAGGTCAAATATGCATATGTTATAAAATGGTTGGGATTGTATATATAGCTTAAGAAATCACCTGTTAGAACATGCCCTGCTTCATGAACAAGAACTCTGCTCCTGTAAGGAGGCCAAAAGCATAATATTTGTGCAAGACAGGTTCCCCCAAGAAAAACAGCGTCAATAGCGGCCAAACCTAATACCGCTGCAATATTAGGCCTTATGTCTACTCCTTGAGAGATCAGAAGATTAGCACCACCTAAAATTCCAAGCAACATAATCCTAGAGGTTCCAGAAAGGCCCCACTTCTTAGGTGCAAGCTTCGAAGCTGAACAAATGGCAAATAGATCACTTGGCGATTTAAATTATTGCTCGCAAAAGGAGAACAATGGTTATATTCAAAAAGGTAAAAGAGTGTATAAAGAGGACAGTTTAGCAACTCAAGAAATTATTTAATGAGGATGTTTAAAAAAAATTATTTTAGAAGAACATAATAAACCAAATAATGAAGAGCATTATGGACAAAAAAAAAATAAAAGCAAAGTTAGCTTTGAGAAGACATGTAAAAGCAAAGCTTTAGACCTACATGAGAATTAAAAATAATAATAATATTATAACAAAAAATAACATACATATAATAAAAATAATTATGAAGAACTGCCAAAAATGAAGGAAAAAAACAAAAATATCATGATAACCAACTATGCAACATCCAATGGATCCTATAAGCTAAAAAAAACTCATTTAGAATGTGTTGCTTGAAGCCTTATCAATAGAAGAGAGTAGTGATAGATTTTTTTTCCGATTTCTGACCCATCTAGTAAATAGAATTTGGAACTTTTATCAACTAAAACTTCGACACTATGAATGCACGCATACGAATTATAAGGTTGCAAAGAATATGATTATTACTAAATTCTCAAATTGGAGGGAGCTAAGGTATTCCAATAATAGGTTGTTCAGTCTCAATGCTAATACCAGCTAAGGATGAAGTACCCATTCATAAAACAAGTAGGGAGCGAAATAAAATTGATTCCAAATTCTAAGTGCAGACTTGATTTAACGTAGCAGTATCTATTAAGATTTGGAGAATTATGAGGGAAAAGATTAGGAGGTCGTCAAATGATTGATGGATAAACATTTCATGATAATAAAGAAGACAAACTTATATCAAACAATAAAGCTAGGTAGGAAACTAATGAATATAGACTATGAAATATTAAGTCAGCGTGAAATAATCAAATTGATTTCACACCAAGAAGAACTTCCATGAAAGTGATTTTTATGTTAAAACAATTAATAAAAAAATATATGGAGAGCTAATAAAGGTTCCCAATATGGTTGTTATTATCCTTAAGAAGGCATATGATTAGGGGTGTCAATTTCGGGTAACGGGTCGAACCCGAAACTGACCCGTCACTATTCGGGTCAACCCGAACCCGAATCGTTTTTGAAAACGGGTCAGTTTTCCTGACCCAAACCCGACGCGCTTCGGGTCCGGGTCAACCCGACACGACCCGAGTGACCCGTTTCCAACAAAAAATTGCTAGTTTTTGGGTAAAAACGGGTCTATCTCCTCTTTTTCGGGTCAAAAATGGGTCAAAATCGAGTCAATCTCGGGTTACTGGGTCAAAATCGGGATTTCGGGTCAATTTCGGGTCAAAGGGTTAACCCGAACCCGACCCGATTTTTGAAACGGGTCAAAATGTTGAACCCAAACCCGACCCGTTTCGGGTTCGGGTTGACCCTAACCTGAAATTTTCGGGTCGGGTTCGAGTCGGGTTTTCGGGTCGTGTC
>NW_021318585.1:1360485-1364687 GCF_001605985.2 Dendrobium catenatum
GGCGCGGGTCGTGGAGGTGGTGCAAGGCGACGCCCTTCGACGATCCAAGTGTAAACTGAAAAATGATCGTCGACGGACTCTATGAGAGTGGGTACGATCCGGGCCAAATACTCCTCGACGGTGTCGTCGAAGTCGAATCCGACGTCAAAGAAGGGAGATCGGAGGATGTCCACTCGTCCGTGGTCGTCGTATTCAAACCCGAAATTCCACTCAGGGACCTCCATGCATCCTTGGAGAGGTGGAAGGGTGGTCGCCGCAACTAGATCTCCAAGGGGAGAGATGGGGGGCGGCGGGTTGGATGATGGATGGGGAGGCCGGCGGTGGAGGTGGGGTGAGGGGAGGTGTGTGTAGAGAACAATAACAAAAACTGAGAATAATTTCAGCTTTTGGGGAATTTTGGAGGGGGAATTTGAATTCCAATGAGGGAGGAATTAATTCCTTAATGAAGAATTAATGGGGGGAAGAGAGAGGGGAGGCCGGCGGTGGGAGAAGGAGAGAGGGAAGGGATTAAACTGAAATTATTTGAGTTTAAATCCAAATAGGAGGGAAAATTAATGGTTCCTAATTTGAATTTCAAATTAGGATAAAGGGAGTTAATGGGGTAATTAAATGCAATCCACCAAGGGGGTGGCCGGCGGCATGCATAGGAAGAGAGGGGGGAATTTGGGGAGAGGGGAAAGGAAATTAAGACTTGATTTGATGACGTGGCAAGGGATTTAAAATTCCAAATTAATTTGATTTGAAATTTATTTGCTCATGAAAACTTTCCTAATTTGGATTTCCAAATTAGGAAACAATTCAAAATTTGAATCTCAAATTTCACATTGGAAATTGGTGGAAGAGAGGGGAGACCGGTCGGGTGGGGAAGGGATCTCGGCAAGGGGATGGGCGGCGGTGGAGAGCTTGGTCGGCGGTGGGGAAAACCCTAGGGGGGCCGGCGGTAAGAACTAGGGGAAAGGGAATTTTGTAGAGCTTTCTCGTGGGGAGAAAATTAAGAAGAACAATTAAAAGAAAAAAAAAAAAGAAAAATTAGAGAACTCACTAAGAGATCTTGATGGAAGAACTCACCAAGAGATCTTCATGCACTCACAAAGAAAACAAGGCACGAAAATTTTCATTCATTCAATAATAATCCAAAATACAAAGACTTAGCCTTTATATAGGCTCCACAACATACAGAAAATAAAAGACTACAATGCCCTTGGGCAACAACAATCACCAATTCCCTCATAGGGGTACAAAAGGAAAAGACAAAATATAAATGACATGAATATAACAAGACATCAAAAATAAAGACTCTGAATCAGGGCCGTCGATTGGCGCCTCCGGCGATGATACACATGTCGGAATCTGATGCCCTCATCAAGAACTCTCTCCATCCCCAAGGAAGTTCCAGCGACATAAGCATGCATTTCTAAACTCTGAAAAAGAAAAAAAAGATGCCCATCAAGTTTGAGAACTCTTAAGCTATAGCTGTCTACCATAAGACATGTTATCGCCTATCAGCATAGACACAACAATTTTTAAGCTGGTTTCTCTCTCAAAATCATATGTTCTAGATTAATGAATTAGTCTTAATTTTCAAATTTTTTATAAATAAGTCCAGTTACAATAATGGACATACTTTCATGCATCAACTTCTCTTAAACTAGCCACTTTTCTTATTCTAGAAATAAAAGGAATTTTAAGCAGAGAATAAATTCCCTATTTATCAGCTCTATGTATGGTCAAATATACACCCATATCAAAGATTCTCAGGTAAAAATGCATATAACATATTAAGATATGAGCCATGCTAGACATGGGGTAACATGCAACAATACTTTCTGGTAATAAAATAGCTTTTTTTATTTTATTTTAAGCTACCACACTTGCATATTTAGATATAAAAAGCTGTTTCACATCACAAAATAATTTATGGAAAACTAAAAGAAAGTTGCAACCTAACATAAGTATGACAACAGTTTGAAAAACAAAACAATGCAAAGGATGCCCCAAACAAACTCTACATCCAATGATATGAATCCACTTGCACATAGTTTAGTAGTTAACAGTGGATTAATTAGAAGGACTTAATTACCTTAAGATATCATATTCTATAGATACCCATATGGCGAGAACATTGACATGAGAATAATGAAAAAGTTTTCCAAATTTATTTTTTCGGGTTTCTATTTTTTCTTTTAGAAGTGTTAAATAGCTCAAAATGTCCAATTACAATTGATGATCCAAATATTGGTGCTCTTGCCGAGAAAGGAAAATATCACTAATTCAATAAACCACAAAACATCATTGCCTTGTACGAGTCGATTCAAGATCATGTAGACGGCCTTCTTGCTCTAGATCGCTCTAAACCAAGCTTCTTATGAATCTCATCGACAACATCATTCTCTAGCATTGAGAACTTAAGATATCGTCAAACCCACGATTTGCCTATCCAATCTTAGGTTGCTAATTTCAAAGATCCTTTACCCACCTCATCTCCCACGGTTGTGAATCGTAGCAGCCATCTTCGTCCAACACCCACACCTTGTCGATCGCAAGCAAGCTAATATCACTATATTAACCCAATCCCATCAATCTTTGCGTTTGCTTTCTTTTAGAATCCGCGAGGTGCTCCTTCCCGCTTGGACAAATGTGCCGATATCTGAAGTTCCTATAAAATGTGCCAACCCACTGATGATCTATTCAAGAACCATAAAAACAAACACTATCGTTATTGCAAGATCCTTCTTGATCCTTTGTCTGTCCAATATCCCATCCTAACCTCCTCGACAACCGGATCCAAATTAGGCAACCAAGGTTGCACCTCTAACAACTCCATCTCCACAAAAAAACACACTATTGCAAACCTCATCATGTGTTGTTGCGACTTTCATGCCAAGTATGTGACAATACTCATCATGCACAGCATCCGTTCAAGTTTTTTTTATCTCAGCCGCCACCTCACCTTAAGAACCACATAGTTTGTGGGCGCATATCCCAAACTCTAGGAGATTATAATCCAATGCAAGCATCTTCTTCCATTTTGGCATACTAATTGCTCAATCTCTTACTTAAGAGAAACAAGAGCATGCCAATCAAATTTCCTTTCTCAAAACCACTGCATCTTCTACCTGGTGACCATTTCTTCAATGTTCCTTGCATTCATGCTAAGATGTTTACCGCACATGAAGAACAATTTGGGTCAGCAGTTACATCATAAATCAATAATGGAAGAGAGTTTAGTTAGTCATTCAAGAACTTTAAAATAGACATTCCTAGTTTTAATGGAGATAATCAATAAAAATGAATTGTTAAGGTTGCTTAGTTTTTTTTTTACCACAATCCATCCAATGCATTGCATTTTATAATTGCCTCATTGCATATGGATGGACAGGCATTTTTCTGCTACCACTGAATGTATTTGAACAAATGATGAGTTCTTGGAATTCTTTCAATTAAAATTTCTTCGATGTTTGATCATCCTCTTGAGATCATTGAAAACATTCTTGAAGATCAACCTTTACATTGTGTTGAAAATGACATCGCAAGCCCGTGTGCTAATGAAATTATAGAATAGTGGGATGTGCAAATGCTTATAACCGCACAATTGTTGCACAATATTGATCAATTGGACTTTTAACCGGACACAATGACAATAAAGGATTCATGTTGCCGACCCCACGTAGTGAGACAAAGGCTTGATGTTGTTGTTGTTGATTGGATGCCACACTCATGGTCCCAAGGGATGATGAACTCAAGGATTTCCTCAAGTGTCTATAGGTCAAGGGTTTCTCTGGCAATGCCATTGTCGTTCTAGCACACAAAATTAAATTGCTTGAGAGATTGTGGCTGATGGATGGTTAGTAGCCTTCATTGGATTGACGTGATTGTTTGAAATTGAGGACAAGTTACTTGGCGAGGGTAGTAATGATGTAAATCTGCTTGTTATTAGTGTAGTAGTTAAAAGCGGATAAATTAAGAAGAGTTAATTAGTTTGAGACATTGGACCCTATAAATACCACATTTGGGGAAGATAATGAGTGAATTCATAACATCCAACTAAATGGAGGACCCAGTAAACTACACCGTCTTCAAAGCATGTTTCCTAACTTCAAAAAAGCAAATAAGCTCTTAAATCAAAATCAAAATAGTAAAGGCAAATCATTCAGCATCCAAAGCAAAAAACCAAAAATCAACGTAAGAAGACAGCCCAATAT
>NW_021318585.1:1366222-1391862 GCF_001605985.2 Dendrobium catenatum
CCTTCTTGAATGCCTCAACCTCTTCCCATTACATGAATAATACTGAAAACAGTAGAAGGAGATCGAATTTTACCAATATTTCTGCATTTTCCAAAATTCTCCAGCAAACCACGATCTTTCAAAAACGCATAAGCGCTTCCTACCAACCTCATATCATCGGCGTTAATGCACGTGTCTAACACCTCCCAGTCCTTTTCCAATCTGGGAGGTCCAGCATATAAGACAACGAAGGGTTCGAGGGGCATAGGAAGAGAAGTGGATGCAGGAGTTTGGAGAGGATTGGGAACGGTTTCCATGGTTTTCAGAAACCGGAGGGCTCGAGCGAGGTCTTTCTCCCTCACGGCATCCTCGTACTCGCGCCATTCTCTTATAGCTCTTAAGACCAGTGAACGAGACGATTTCGCTGGAATTCTTCGCTTTGGGATCGAAAATATAATAGGTTTAGCGATTTTCAAGCCGGGAAGCTGCAGGATTGCAGAGGGGGAGCGCAGACAACCAGGAAGAAGCCATTAGGGCGCTTCAGCCTCGTTGTTTAAGTTTATTTCCTCCGTTTCCGTTTGAATAAGCCATAATCAGTTTGTGTTAAATGTTTGGAAGGCAAGTTTAACCGTAATCAATTTTTAGTAAACCGCGTATTTTGAGCGGTTACAAAATTTTTTTTCTGTCCGCTTATTCGTTCGGAAAACACAGATTTCGCCCTCACCAAATACCCGAAATAACCCGGAGCGTTCTCAGGTCGACCCACGAAACCTTCGTTTCTTCAAATGGCAACACAAAAAAACTGTCGTTGTTTTTTTAGCTCCTTCCATCCGGACTCCCGAACAAGACAGGCTGCACATCGATCCTGAATCTCGCTCACATTCGTAATAAAAAGCCTCTGCTCCCCGATCGATCAGCAAACCGACCCATCCCTTATCAGTCATTATTGCCGACCGTAAGCATCTCTCCTCGAACAGGGGTTTTCCACGTAAAAACTCTGGTGTCTCTTATGAATGCTACACCCTCTCACTTATCTGCTTGTGTACTGGATCTTCGTACAATGCTAAGACGTTAAACTAAATATTTCTCTACCGCCGCGAATATTCCAGGACGCAACATTATTATTTTTTTTATGTTAGAGATAATTATTATTTGATACTGTTATAATTTTTTTTTTTTTTTTTGTGGATCGGAGATGCCTAAATTGCAGTAAGGGACGCGTACGTTAGCATTCCTGCTTTATAGTACGCCATCGTTCACCTACAAAGCCTTCTGTTTTTCCCAACCCGTGTGGTTGTAGGCATTCCAAGTCCAGTTTTACTTATCCATTTTCTTCGAATCAGATACGTGTTTTAGCGAGCTAAGAATGTCAAAGAAAAGGAGCGTTGGCGATCTGAAGGGAGCAGATCTGAAGGGGAAGAAGGTGTTTGTTAGGGTAGATCTAAACGTACCGCTCGATGACAACCTCAAGATCACCGACGACACCAGGATCAGGGCCGCTGTTCCCACCATCAATTACTTGAGGGAGCACGGAGCCAAGGTGCTTCTCTGCAGTCATCTGGTGAGATTCTCTTATTGATAGGATTTGCTTGCCTTGTTTTTGTTTCCGGTGCTGTTTGTTGTTGGTTGTCTTTTTGAATACTTTATGGTTTTGGTTGTAGCTTTGAGAGGATATTCTATGAAAATGAACTGTTAACAGGTGCATGTTATAGCTTGTTTGGGCTTTTGATTTTATTTTGGATTTAGCTAGCGATCTATCATCTATGCCTTGGTTGATTAAGTTTTCGACTTTCTTCTATTTTGTCTTATGAATTATGTTTATTTTATGTTTACTTGGCCTATTACTATTTAGATTTTGGTTGCGGTGAAAAATTTGGTAGAAATTGCACCTTAAATATGATAAGGATGGTTTTCTACCCACTGAATTTGATTTGATCTAGGTGTAAGACTGGTTAATTAAGCAACTCTTATAAACACACATCCCAAAACAATCAAATGGGTAGAATAAACATAATTTTAGTGTTTTGATCGAATTTCTTATGATTTGATTTCAGTTGGTCTCCAATTGATAACAATTCGTCATTTCGTATATATTATTGCTTTAGTACACTAGGAAATAGGTTATGATGAAAATTGTGATGCAGTGGTATACTTGGAGAAGTATGAATTGAATAATTAAAAAACAAAACATTCAATCAAGCTGCAATGAGGTGTCATCGAGCGGTAATTTATTTCACTATCCTATATTAAGATCCTTATCTTATCATTGCTAATTTATTCCACGGTTATCTTCCATGGCTTGAGTTAATGTTTGATCTTGCATCAGGTCCTGATTTTTTTTACCGTTAGGAGTGGTTCAAGGGCTTTGAAAAATTATTAAATGAGAGATTATTGAGAAAATAAATTTGAAAGAGCATAAATAATAGAATAATGTATATTATAGAATAATAAAAAAGAGTGTAGTTAGCTAGGAAGAAGGTGCATAAAATTATTTTGAAGAGTTATGTGGTTTTTTAAGGATTTGTTTAATAACTCATTATAGTAAAATTTTGAAGATTAAGATGATGCTAAATGATTAGAGAAGAAACATTTTGATATTAACATTTAAGAATAAAGGAGATGTTTGAGATTTTATTTACTATAGAGTGATTGAACCTATGATTCATGCAATGAAGTTGGGAGAGAGTAATGTAATGTAGGCTTAGAAAAATTATAATAGTTTTGTAGAATCAATTTAGTTTCATAATAGGGAGATCTACCATGGAAGTGATTTTTTGTTGTTAAAATTAATGGAGAAGCATGAAGAGAAAAATAAAAACCTTCATACAGTTTTTATTGTTTTTGAAAATGCATATTATTGCGTACGATCATAATTGAGTTGATCTATATCAAGGCAATAATACGTGTCAAAGGTAGGACTGCAAACAAAGTCTAGTTGAGTTCAAGTTGCAACAAACACGTGTTTGACTCGTCGCTAAAAAAGTAGCTCAAACTCAAGCCCGAGCTCAAGTTGAGCTCATATAATGAGCTTGAGCTCGACTGTTCATTCTTTCTCGGGCTTGAGAGCTCGACACAAGATGAAGTTGTGATAGGAGCTCAACTTCGCCAAAGAAAGCCGTGCATAAGTTGTGGACTTGCGGCTGGGGATCATTGGGGAAGGAATGACGTGACATCATCAAAGCTTGTCTCGAAGAAGAAGAAGAAGAGGCGAAATGATGTATTGAATGTTAGGGCTTGGGATTCAAAAATAATAATAAATATATGTAAAAGAAATGAATGCTATAAAGATGTTTTTTTTTTGAAAAGCTGTACAACTGCATTGATACTTGTTTCCTTGTCGATATGATGCTTTTTATTATTGCATTAAATACAATACCTTATTTTACAACAACAACAACAACAAACCTTTATCCCACTACATGGGGTCGGCTACATGAATTTTTTTTCTTCATTTTGTCTTATTAAGGGTTAAACTCTCATTAATTCTAATAAAGAAAGGCCTCCATTTTATGTGACCAAACCATCTAAGGCGACTCTCTCTAATCTTGTCTTCGATTGGAGCTACTCTAATCTTTTCACGTATATGCTCCGATGCTCGTTTTGAATCCTGTCTATAAGAGTAAAGTCACTCATCCACCTGATAATCCTCATCTCTGCAACACTTAACTTATTATTATGCTTCTCTTTTAATGACCAACATTTTGCACCATAAAGCATCGCATGTCTCACCACTAACTAATAGAATTTTCTTTTAAGTTTGAGGGGGATTTTTCTATCACACAACAAGCCCGATGCATTCCTCTACTTCAACCATCCAACTTGAATTCTACTAATACTATCCTCCATCTATTTTACCATCACTTTGAACAATAAAATATAAAACATATACTCTTATTAATGACTATACATGTCAATGGCCTAAAATAGCGCGAACCATTTTGCACGGCACATTAAAATAGCGCGCTCTTTTTGCATCATGCATGGACAATGGTGCATAGCGCAAAGCGCAAATGACACGCTATTTTGTTAACATGGTATAAATTTTAATTAAAAAATTTTAAGGTTTATATATTTAATATACAATTAATTATTAATTAATTAGACATCAAATTAATTAAAATATTAAAAAATGTAAATGATTAACTTTTTGTAGGATTTAAAAACTATCATTTTTGCTATTTGTGTGGGATTTAGGCTAAAGTATCTAAAATCCTGGCTCAATATCTATTATGTAGTCGTAGGGGTTTATAATTATCATTTTTGCTGCTTATAGAGAGTATTTATGCGTTAAGTTTTTTCTCTTATCAACCTATCGTTTGCTAATTAATGTAATAATATATTATATATATATATATATATATATATATATATTATATAATAATAATAATATATATATATATATATAATATATATGTTTTTTATTTTTTTATATTGTGCGTCATATTTAAAATGGCGAACTCCGCGCCTTGCGCTATGCGATATGGCTCCACAAGAACTATTTGCAGTCATGCCGCGCCATGATCGCATTGTGACAAATATTGTTAATGACTTTATCCGTTCCAAAGTCATAACCCCCCACTAGATCATTACTATTAAAATTACACTCCTTATATCAATTTTAGATATATTAAAATAATGCAGAGATGTAGCTACAGCTCGCTCTGATATCATTAAAAACCTGCAGAAACTTTATTATATGTAGAAAATTCTTAGAGAAAGGAAACAGAGATCCGGAAATTCATTTTTTCATGCCCTTCGTTACAGTAACCCCTATCTATATATAATATACCAAGTGTAAAATAATGATTGCTACTGCAGAGGTAGGTTGTCATCTAAGGCTCTCATAGGATGACAGATGTAATCAACGATCAGGATCATTTTCCGAACCGTATAGCAGCTTTTTGCAACTCCTCTATCTTCTGTAGGCTGCCTTTTTCATTGTTTTCTATTCTTTTCCCCGAGTATTAAAATGCCCTATAATTGGCCAGCATTAACGGAACTCTAAAAAGAGCTTACGTGACGTGAAGTCTTATGAGAATTATATTACACCATTGACTTCATTATAATAGAGATACTTACGCAAATCCTCTGTAAAAATTGTAGAATGTCAATTAAGAGTCCTACTAGAGTCCCCGGATATAATCCTAAAGAAAAAATAAATAGAAAACTATCCACATTATCATAGGCATCACCATCCACAGATCCACTATCCTACACCAACTTTCTTATTTTTTTAATTCCACACTGCACGACATCAGCCTTATCTTCATTGAGATCTTTTTTCCTGCACTCTATTTAGGGAGTGAATGTTTGTTCATCGGTTAATGTAACTATCTTACTTCAGTATTAAAGAAATCATATTTTACAGTTTTTGGGGCTTTTTTTGTCTCTACGCCATGAATATGTTGTTTATAAGACCTTCAAGTATTACCATGTCATTCAACTTCTTTCCAGGTCTTGTAAGCTTGCTTAAAATTTTGATGCCCTCTAGTTTATTTTCATTTTCTATTTGCGTGATCTTCTTGAAGATTTTTTTTTTTTTTTTAATGTTTCCTTAGACCAGACTGTTGTTATGAAACTTTCAGCAGATCAATATCATCATTTATTTAATTTTGTGAAGTATGGTTGTAGAACTGAAGCAGAATCATATCTTTCGTATATGGCAGTAGAGGTTCTTGGAGGAAAAATGTATGTTGTTTTGATTTAGTTGTTGTGATGAGGTCATCGATAGAAGATTTCGGCGCGCCTATCAGAGACGACCGCGGAGATCGACGGCCGTGATTGCTAGCCTTTATTTTTGATTTCACTTGTACCGTCAGTTTTCATATTATGCTTTTATTTTCGTAGTTTCTCATTTTACCCCTGAGGGTAATAGTTGCTTTTGTAGCCCCAAGGGGCATTTTAGACTTTTGCACTTTATCTTCTTTGGGGCCTATTTATATGGCCATTGTATCTTGTATGAGATTATTGAATGATTGAATGAAATTTGTTTTGTGTTCTCTTTGTGAGTGCCACTCTTTGGATCTCTTTGTGAGTTCCTTTAGAGATCTCTTAGTGAGTTCTCGAGGTCGTTACATACTATCCTCATATTCTCTACCCAATTCTCCCGCAAGCAATAGTCAACCGTTGGAAGGAGCCGAATTTTTCGTGAGCAAGTTTTGTCCTTGGAGCCCAACCCGCCGGCCATCCTTGTCCCGCCGGCCACCCTCCCTCTCCACCACTTCTCCCCATCTCCTTCCCCAACTCCTCATTGAAATTTGATTTTCAAATTTCACTTTCTTTCCAAATTTGGAAATTTTATTTATGGAAAGTTTTTGAATAAATCCAATAAAAATAAATCTACATGAAATTGGATTTATTTTCAAATTTTCCTAGTCATCAAATCCTATTTGGAAACCCCCCTTCCTCTCTCCCCAATTCCCTCCCTCTCTAATCATGCCGCCGGCCCCTATGGGGGAATCCCATTAATTACTCAATTAATTCTCAAATCCTGTTTGAAATTCAAATTATGATTAAATATTTTTTCCTCCACCTATACTAAAACTGAAATAATTTCAGTTTTTTATTTCCCTAATCCCTCTCTTTCTACCGCCGGCTTCCCCTTAACTTCTCCCTAATTGATTTTTTCAATTAATGCATTGATTACATTAATTGGAAATTCAAAATCCCTAATTCTTCCCTCCCAATTTCACAAAACTGAAATTAAACTTCAGTTTTGTTCTCAACCAAGCCCGCCCCCTCACCCTTGCTCTACCACCGGCCATCCTCTCCCTCTCCAAGCCGCTGCCCCCTCTCTCCCTTCCTTGGGAGGCCTCTCTCGCGGCGACCACCCGGCTTAACTTGCAAGCATGCATGGACGAACCCGAGTGGAACTACGGGTTTGAATACGACCGTAACGGAAGAGTCGACATCCTCCGATCACAGTTCTTTGACGTCGGATTTGACTTCGACGATACCGTCGAAGACAATTTGGGCCGCATCGTGCCGACGCTCATAGACTCCATCGACGAACACTTCGCCGTCTACACTTGGCTTATCAAAGGTCGATCTACCGTGCCTCCTCCACCTCCGAGATCTTCTTCCACGGCAACGTTCCTTGGCGCTTCGATCTTATTGGCAACCTCCATGCTAGCTTGGACAATCTTCCGCCGCTCAACTTAGTCTCCGTAGGAAGAGAGCGTTAAAGGACTCAAGGTGTGAACAACTTTATATTAATTGTGGGAATTTTTATTTACTAGCCGTTGTGTTATGTTTTCTTTCGCTCTTGCTTAAATGGTCTAGCCCTCTTGTTGTAGTTTCTTTGCCTAGCAAATTGAACATCGCGATTTTTTTTTTTTTTGACTTAACTTTGAGGCATAATTATATAATTCGTGGAGCTAAAATTTGATTTTCTTTAAAGATCTTGTGTAACTCCTTCATTGCATCACATCATGTTGACTTTAAAACTACAGTATATGAAGCTTCATCTGTCACTCGCCTACTTAATCCTTAGTGAGTTTTTCTTACTTGGAATATGATAACATTTATATGCTTGTTTTAAAGTTTAATTGAATTCTCTCTTTCATCTGGCATTGGCACAGGCATGATTTAGTTGCTTTGCTAGTTTTCTTTATTTTTTTTTTAATTTGTGAAATGAATGGAACCTTCAAGCAGTGTACTTTCGAACATTACTTAAATTGGAACTTGAAATTCAGGGTCGCCCTAAAGGTGTCACTCCAAAGTACAGCTTGAAGCCTCTTGTGCCTAGGATATCAGAACTTCTTGGAGTTGATGTAAGCTTTTAAATTTGTACTTAATTTCAGTGGTAGCAATTTTTTTATTTCAGGGTGTTTCTTTTCTCAAGTTTGACTGTAATAACATAGGTTGAGATGGCCAATGATTCCATTGGTGAGGAAGTGGAGAAAATCATTGCTGCTTTGCCCGATGGAGGCGTTGTCCTCCTTGAAAATGTGAGGTTCTATAAGGAAGAAGAGAAGAATGATCCAGAGTTCGCAAAGAAACTTGCTTCTCTTGCTGATCTCTATGTTAATGATGCCTTCGGAACTGCTCACAGAGCTCATGCTTCAACAGAGGGTGTAACAAAGTACTTGAAGCCTGCTGTTGCTGGCTTTCTCATGCAGAAGGTATGATGCAGTTTTCTTGTTGATATTTGCACTGTAAAATAAATTCCCTTTTAGCTTTGATTAATTAAAATGATTTAACCAATGCCTTTCTTCGGGCTTGTAAAAGACAAAAGAAATGTAAAATCTTTATCTGTTAGCTGCTAGCTTTTGTTTGCTTAGTTTATTATGGCTTCCAGGAACTTGATTACCTTGTTGGAGCAGTTGGAAATCCTAAGCGACCTTTTGCTGCCATTGTTGGTGGCTCAAAAGTTTCAACTAAGATTGGGGTGATGGAGTCACTCTTAGAGAAAGTTGATATCCTTCTTCTTGGAGGGGGAATGATATTCACTTTCTACAAGGCACAAGGGCATGGTGTTGGATCCTCTCTTGTTGAGGAAGATAAACTTGGTCTAGCAACAGCTCTTATTGAGAAGGCAAAGCTGAAAGGAGTGTCACTCCTATTACCTACTGATGTCGTTGCTGCCGATAAGTTTGCTGCAGATGCCAACAGCAAGGTTTGTTCTCTACTTTTTGGCTGTCAATTATATTTTAGTTTAGTAGCATTAATGAATGTCAACATGCTCAATATTTGTATTTAATAGAGAAGGAATAGAAAGTTCTTTTAATTGATTTTATCTTAGATTTGCTTTTTCTCCAGTTAAAATTTGCATGAAAATTTTTTACTTAAGAATACTTCAACCAAAAAGTAGTCGGGATAGGCTCAAAGTCTTTAGAATTGTTTAAAATTTGTGTAATATTACTTATCTATTGCACTAGTTTTAAAGCCCTTATCCCTGGCCAAAATTTTAGTCAAGCTATTCTGACAATTTTTTTTTCCAATTGGTATGCACATGTATTACTCATAATGTTGAAGGCTATATGCGGATCAAATTAGGCCTAGTTGAAGTTTGTGCTATTTGTAAAGTAGTTGTGATTGTTGTTTGAAAACTTGATTGTTTTGAAATCCAATATTGGGTATGATAAATTCTTATCTTTTTTTGGGAGAAAAAATTGAACATCAACTTTCTTGTGGTTATCTTAGGATTTATTTGGGGAATTTTTTTTATACTTTTATTTTACAAACAATGCTCAAAAGTTTCAACTAAGATTGGGGTGATGGAGTCACTCTTAGAGAAAGTTGATATCCTTCTTCTTGGAGGGGGAATGATATTCACTTTCTACAAGGCACAAGGGCATGGTGTTGGATCCTCTCTTGTTGAGGAAGATAAACTTGGTCTAGCAACAGCTCTTATTGAGAAGGCAAAGCTGAAAGGAGTGTCACTCCTATTACCTACTGATGTCGTTGCTGCCGATAAGTTTGCTGCAGATGCCAACAGCAAGGTTTGTTCTCTACTTTTTGGCTGTCAATTATATTTTAGTTTAGTAGCATTAATGAATGTCAACATGCTCAATATTTGTATTTAATAGAGAAGGAATAGAAAGTTCTTTTAATTGATTTTATCTTAGATTTGCTTTTTCTCCAGTTAAAATTTGCATGAAAATTTTTTACTTAAGAATACTTCAACCAAAAAGTAGTCGGGATAGGCTCAAAGTCTTTAGAATTGTTTAAAATTTGTGTAATATTACTTATCTATTGCACTAGTTTTAAAGCCCTTATCCCTGGCCAAAATTTTAGTCAAGCTATTCTGACAATTTTTTTTTCCAATTGGTATGCACATGTATTACTCATAATGTTGAAGGCTATATGCGGATCAAATTAGGCCTAGTTGAAGTTTGTGCTATTTGTAAAGTAGTTGTGACTGTTGTTTGAAAACTTGATTGTTTTGAAATCCAATATTGGGTATGATAAATTCTTATCTTTTTCTGGGAGAAAAAATTGAGCATCAACTTTCTTGTGGTTATCTTAGGATTTATTTGGGGATTATTTCTTTTTAGTTTTATTTTACAAACAATTATCTCGTTTTTATTTGGCTACTTTTTTTTTAATTGCCATGGTGAGAAGTAGCATTTTGTCATATTTGTGTGTATTGTTGGACTTTTTCAAATGGGAAGAAGTATATAATACCCATAGCATCTTTCAAAAATTGTTTTTTTCAACAATATTTCTACAATTACTTTTACAGATAGATGCAACTAGTCCAGTCAGGCCTACGCTAGTATATATTATTATAAATAATTATTTCTCACAATAGAAATTTTTGAAAAGTAGCAAAAAAGTTATAGCTATAATGCTATATAAAATTGTGGCAATTATTTGGAAAGCAAGACTATGAAAAAGTTGCCCTAAATGGGGGACTCTTATAGTTCATTAGGGTAGATTTTCTTTAGTTTAGATTTCCATATAGTTATCATAGTTATGTATGACTATAACATTTCATTGCCTTTTGAATTTTTTTTTTTTTGCGGTGAGAAGCTTATATATGAATATGCTAAACACCTGGCTCAATGAAACTCAATTTGCCTTCAAGCGAGGAAGGTTAAAGTTAAAGGTGCTCCCCTCGATGAAGGTCAATGTGCACTTGCTAAGGATTAAGTATCATTCATCAACGGCTACTCGCCACTCATTACTCATCACTCGGTAGACTCGCTCTGACTAATGATTATCCGCATGTTAGTTGTCCATGTATATTTTTGTATTTTAGCAACATATTTTTTGGGCGGGCTAGACACATTAAGGAAAAGAATATCTTTTCTTATATAATTTTTTTTTATGTAGCCTTATAATCCTGTAAATAAAAGGTCGTAGGGCTATTTCAAAGAGAATGGAAGTCATTTGGGAGAACTTGGATTCAATACAATCTTTAGGGGTTGTTTGGTAGCGCGATTTAAGAAGGATTTAAGCCAGATTTGTCGTTAATTCTACCAAATGATTTGATAGCATGCAATAAACATGAATCGATTATAAAACATGGATTATTTACAACATAAATTCGAGATTTTCTAAATCCCTTTGTTCGATGGATTTAACAGGATTTACGGGTTTGCGAAGTTCTTCTACGACAAGCGAGTGAGCTCTCGTCTTGAAGGATGAGGCGAAGATGGTTACTGATGCAGCGAGCTAGCTCCCATCATAACTTTTGATTTGACGTGACGCCTTCGAATGAGGCGAATAAGCTGCTTTAGCAACTCTAGAAAAACAAATTGATAGGAATTAGATGCGATTTCAGCAAAATCAGCCAACGGTAATATGAAATTCGGAAAACATATAGGAAAAACTCTTTTTATTGCAAGATATGTGAAGAAAAACAAACAAGATACGATGGATTTTCAATTAGAGAGGAAGATCCGGCTCTCCCAATTCTCTAGCCACCGATTAAAGCCTAATCAACCTAAGAACAATCTAAATTCAACAAACAATACATAACCCTAACCCTAGGAAAAACACTCTGCTTAAAGCATACAAAAATATCTCAAATCCCCAAACATCCTTTTGCATTTGAATTCTTTCCCTCCTAGCAGTTGCCCGCCTTATTTGGATTTTAATACCATGAGCTCCACTGCAGAAGGGGCGAGCAATTAAGCAGGCGGAAGCTTGTTCCACTTAAAATAGTCTGTCAAGGACCGTTGGACCAGTCTAACACAATTTCATGCGAAGCGAAAGTAGCAATGAAGAAATGTTGATGAGGAAAAGCAACAAAAACGAATCAAGGGAAGAAGTCAAAAAGTAAACTCTAGATGACCTCCTAAATTAGAAATTAATCTAAGTTAGCATTATTATAAATAAGTAGTGGTATAATTAGTAGTGTAATTAAGTAATCTAATTTAGCCTAATTAAATAATTAATAATATAATTGGTCATTAAATTAGTTTAATTAATATAATTTAAAATAGAAGTAGTTAATTTTATACTTATTATTACAAATAATAATTAAATAATTAATTTGTTGAATATTTAAGTGATCAATGAGATAATTAATAATATAATTAATAATTAAAACTAATTAAATAATACTTAAATAATTAATTAAATCATTAATATGAGTATTAGTTAAATAATTTGTAATTTCAAAAAAGAATCAACTAATTAATTAGGGTTTAGAAATATAATTAGATAATTATTAATATAATAAGTAATTTGATAATTAACATCTAAATAACTAATTTGATAACTAGTAATAATTAAGCTAAATTATAATTACATTATTTATCATTAGAACTTATCATCAAAGTAATTAAAATTAAAGTTAATAAGTAACTCATACTTAACATATAAATTAAATTCAAAACACATTAAATTTAATTTCTAAATGAACTAACCGCCATAAATCCTAGATTATATTGCCAAATTGATTCACAATATTTAACTAGATTTAACAACTATCTTGCTAAGCTGTTTTGAAAATTTAACATACCCAAGATTTATTAAATTGATTTATTACTAAAGTTAAATCCTACTTGTTGCCAAACCCCTTAGAATCTCTCCTTTTCTCTCTTACTTTTTCTCTGACCGAGCCTTCTAAGTCTTGGTAGTAAGGTCCGGGTATCATTTACACATAAATTTGGATCTAACAATTGACTTTTTAAAATTAGATTCATTAGATTGTGATAGTTGTAAGAAAGGCAGAAAGCTGTCTGATTATTTTGAAATTAAAATGTCTACTACTCACACAAGCCATTGCAACTTTTAAAAATTTATTTTACACAAAAGTCATAGCTGCAGCTGCCTCATAGGCCCCCTGAACAGCAATATAAATTAACTAAATCTTTGAAGCCTTCATGTGTGTTGCTAATCTAACTCTTTACTTTTCAGATTGTCCCAGCATCTGCTATCCCTGATGGCTGGATGGGACTTGACATTGGGCCAGATTCCATTGACACATTCAGTGAGGCTCTTGAGAGTGCTAAAACCATAATCTGGAATGGACCTATGGGTGTTTTTGAGTTTGAGAAGTTCGCAGTTGGAACAGATGTGAGTTAAATGGATAATAAAACTTTCATCTTCAGAATAAAAATAATAATTATGAAGCCTAAAGCTTCGTTTGGGATGGCTTTCTAACTACTTCTTAAAGTACCTTTATAGTATAAAATTTTAAATTTTTATACTAGAAAGCTGTTTTAAGAAGTAGAAAAAAAGCAGTCCCAAAGTCTAATTCTCACCCTACTGCTTAATTATCTCAGGCTATTGCGAAGAAATTGGCTGATCTTAGTGGAAAAGGTGTCACGACTATCATCGGCGGCGGCGACTCTGTTGCTGCTGTAGAGAAAGCTGGGCTTGCTGATAAGATGAGCCATATCTCTACCGGCGGTGGTGCGAGCTTGGAGCTTTTGGAAGGAAAATCGCTGCCCGGTGTTCTCGCCCTTGATGACGCCTGAACCTCGGCTGGACATTGATGGCTTTTTTTGAGAGAATTTTGTGAGTTATTAAACAAACTTTTTTTGCAGCTGCGCTCCTCCTTTATCTGTTGACGTTTTTTAGAAATAAGTGGAGGTATTTGGTTGCTTCAGTGATGAAGTTCTTGGAACCATTGCGCTTTGTTTTTATATTGAAGGATTTTGTTGTTGATGACTGCTATCTAAGGAGTATTATGTGGAAGCAGCATTTATAACTTTTCAATTTTCCTTTTTTTTTTAAAAAAAAATGAAGTGCTTAGATTTGATCATTGGTTTGTTCTTGGATAGTTGGTTTGCATCAATATTTTGGATTTTATTTTATACAATGTGTTAAATTTAACAAATTATAGAAATAAATGGGATCAATTTAAGGTTTGTTTGAGAAAATTTTGTGGCTGTTTTATTGTTTTGATAGTAGTCATAATTTTATTTGACTATTATTATTTTTTGTTTTCTCATTACTTTTTAAAAAATTTTGTGATAGAAAATTATTTTTTTATCGAAGTAGTTAAATTATTTTTCTTATAATAATTTTATAATTAATTTTATAGAATGTTACAGTTCTCCTAAATAAACTCGAAAAATTACGCATCTATATTCTAGATTTACGTTTTTTCCTATGAAGTTTTACACCTTTGCTACTTTTTTTAATTTTTTATTCATTAAAGCTCATTTGATTGCTTGAAAATGAAAATATATATTAAAAAAATGAGGATTTTATTTTAAATTAGTTTAATTGTGAATTAAAATTTTTATTTTTGTCAGAGTTTTGAAGAGATTTATTGAATTTGAAATAAAAAATTAATGTCTAATTTTGTAATGTTAAATAAAATAATATCAAATTATTTAAATTAATTATATTTAATATATTAATATTAATAATACTAATTTAATTATGTGAGTTAATATACTTATATTTAATTTATTTTATTGAATATTTAAAATTTTAATAAATATTATTAATTCCAATTATATTAATTAAGTTACAACTTACACTACATAATAATATATCATCTCAATTAATAATTAAATAAAGCTTATAAATAAATAAACATATATATTTTTATTTAATTATAAATGAAATTTAACATTAATTTATTTAACTCTATATTTTCATATAATTAATATGAAATATTAAACCCCGACCAAAAACTATGAAAATCGCGATCGGAGCTCGCCAGCCTACCCGAAACCCTCGACGAGGCCAAGAAGTCGAGAGGGGTGCTCGCTGGAGAAGGCAAGGGAGCTTGCGTTTCTGTTCGTCTAAATCACGTAAATCTGCTGCGGAGGTAAAGCTGGATTTAAAAAACGAAGGATTTTTTTTTTTTTCAGCGGAACCATTTGGCACGTTATCGCGTAAATCCTGCTGCCCAAGCGGCCCTAGTATTAGATCGATGATACGGGTTTTTTAATTACGCTGAGCCAGACATCACCTCAAAAGTCAAAATATTGCTTTTGGAAAGAAAATTTCTTGTTTTTCTTGATCACTTTATGCTCATCTTGTGAAGAATTGCTCGTTTGAATGAATGGACGACTACTTTCTGTGTTGCTGCAGTTAAATCACTGTCAGGTCTTTCAGAAGGAGCTCCCAAGGAGGACATAAAAAGGGAATCCAGTGGTTTAGTAAGTATCTTTTTGTTCCAATACCTTTTAGCTTTCCTTTAGCTGCTACTTTTTATTCTGATGTTTTTTCATTCATTCTCTTAAGTTGTTTATTTTTTGATCGGGTAAGCCATATAAGTAAAATACATGCTTCGTCAGCTATTAGGGGGATGCCTATTTGTGAAGTGTTGTCTTTTCTTTCTCAAATGGAACTTTCACTGCAATTGTTGTTAACAAGACAGATAATGGCTATTGATGCCTGCTTTTAATTTCATAGAGTGTTTTCAATGCACATTCTTCTTGGAGCTTGATTGGTTGCTATTTTCAGGCAGGAAATGGCAGATATAAGAGCAACCACTAGCGGTTTGATTGAAGAAGTTGGAAGTTCTGGCTGGATGCCAACTGTTAATATGCTGTTTGATAGTGAAAATGATGCATATGATTTCTATGGTACTTATGCTGAGAATGTTGGCTTCTTTGTTCGAAGATCAACTCTATGGACGACCTCAAAGAATATTGTGACAAGAAGGACCTTTGTTTGCTCAAGAGAGGGTTTTCGTGAGAAGAAAAAGGGGGCCAAGGAAGTGAAGTCTCCACGGCCCGAAACAAGGATTGGTTGCCAGGCCTGCATGACAATCAGGCTTACAACTAATGGAAAATACCGTGTGACGGAATTTGTACCAAATCATAACCATTCTCTTGCGACCGCAACCTCAATCCAGATGTTGAAGGCGAAGAAGCTGAGGCGAAAAGCTCGTGCTGCACGAGTTGATTTGGTGGATGATTCAGTGAAGACTCCAGAGTTTGAAACTGAATATGAGGCTTATGAGTTCTATAACATGTATGCTGGAAGGATGGGTTTCACTGTTCGACGAGCAAGCATGACAGTAACAGCTGGTGATGTTATTACAAGAAGGATGTTTGTGTGCTCCAAAGAGGGTTTTCGAGAGAGGAAGAAAGGTGCGAAAAGGGTGAAGAAGCCTCGCCCAGAAACAAGAACTGGGTGCCCTGCATGTATGATCATCAGAATAGGACCCAGTGGCAAATATCATGTCTCAGAATTTGTTACCTACCATAATCATCCACTCTCGGCCCCTTTAGCGAATGATTTGTTGATTTCACAAAATTCAGAAACAGGTGTTCTTGATGATGAATCAGGCATGACAGATGTGTTAATGATGACCCCGATGTCCACTGATAATTCTGGGAACATACAAGCTCGAGGTGCTCAGGATTTCAGCTTGCATTCTGTTGACAGCAAGTCTTGTTTAAGGTCCAAACTTTCTAAATCTGTTCTGGTTGGAGACGTAGGAGCAACACTTGAGTATCTACAAAAGATGCAAGATGAAAACCCATCATTCTTTTATGCAGTTCAAGTTGATGAGATGGGTAGCTTGATCAACTTTTTCTGGGCTGATGCAAAGTCTGTGATGGATTTTAAGTACTTTGGTGATGTGGTTTGTTTTGACTCAACTTATAAATATTTTGGTTATGGTAGGCCATTTGCACAGTTTATTGGTGTGAATCATCATAAGCAAGCCGTTATTTTTGGTTCTGCATTATTGCATGATGAAAGCAAAAAATCATACAAGTGGTTGTTTGACACTTTCAAGACTGCAATGAGTGGAAAACAATCTAAGACGATTTTGACCGATCGGAGCGCATTAATGACTGAAGCAATAGCTGAGATGTGGCCAGGTACCTTTCATCGATATTGCGTGTGGCATATTTACCAGAATGCTCTTGAGCAGCTAACCCAAGCATTTCATGGCTCAAAAACTTTAGCCAGTGACTTTAGCCGATGTCTCTTCGATTATGAAGATGAGGAGGAGTTCCTCATGGCATGGAAAACAATGTTAGAAACTTATGATCTCAAAGATAACCAATGGTTGGCCAATCTATTTGAAGAGAGGGAAAAATGGGCATTGGTGTATGGGCGAGAAGCATTTTATGCTGATATGAAAAGCGTTCAGCTTAAGGATAACTTGAGTGGTGAGCTAAAAAAATATCTTTCCCCTGAAACAGAGCTTTTAAACTTTTACGAGCATTACAACAAACTTCTTGAAGAAAGACGATTTGCAGAACTACAAGCTGATGCCCATGCTAGTCAAAGTGCTCGAAAATTGCCTTCAATGAGAGTGCTGAGACAAGCTGCAGATTCCTATACTCCTGCTGCATTTAAAATGTTTGAAAAGGAATTTGAGCTTTACATGGATTGTATGATATATAGTTGTGGTGAGATTGGGACAGTATCAGAGTATAAGGTAACCATGGATGAAAAGCTTAAAGATCATTTTGTTAAGTTTGATTCATTAGATGGAAGTATCACTTGTAGCTGCAAAAAGTTTGATTTTATAGGGATTCCATGCCATCACATGCTAAAGGTACTCGATTCTAGAAATATCAAAGATCTCCCTCCGGAATATGTACTCAAAAGGTGGAGAAAGGATGCAAAGGTGGTACCTTTTAGTGGCATCTATGATTTTCCTTTTGATGGGAACCCCCAAACATTATCTGCAAAGCGCTACAACTATTTATGCCGCATCTTTAGTATTGCTGCTTCTAGAGCTTCAAAATCTTTTGATACTTGTGTATTTATTGAGAACCAATCAGATTTGCTTATGGAGCAAGTTGAGCACATTTTGAGAGTTCGATCTATTGATATGCCTTCTCTTATTACTGCTCCATGTGATCGAGCTCAAAACTCGGTTGAATCCATTGTTACTGGGGGCTTCCGACATGACAGGGTCAACCAAGGAAGTTTTGTAGGTGCCAATGTGAATGGTATGCTATTGCTATAATGCACATTTATTTTTTATATTTTTAGTATTTGTGAATAAAAAATTAAGAGCTTGTTAGACATCATCTTTTGTTTTTATTATTTTTTTATTTTTATAATTTTGACATAACATGTTTGATTAGTGTTTTGTAAGTGTTTTTTTTTTAATAATTTTGACATAAGATGTTTGATTAGCATTTTATAAGTATTTTTTATTTTTTGTTTTTAAAAATATTTAACATTATTTTAAAAAAAACTCAAAACAACCTTAAGGATTAGTACTTTTTTTAAAAATTTATTAATAATTATAGTCTATAAAGATCCTAAATTAAAACTAGAATTATTAATAAACTTTTTTATTAAAGAAATATTTAATAAACTTGTATTAAAAAAATATTATTACTTGAAAATTATATTTAATAAATAATTTAATTAAAAAAGAACTAAAATACACCTTAATTTATTACCATTAACCTCAAAATTTGATGTTATGACTAAAAATACCCCTTTCTAAGGAGTTGAGGGACAAAATTGTTCCCTCAAAAGAATTGGGGATCATTATGGTCTTTTTCTGTATTCTTTTTTTTTTTTCCTGCATTTTTTTTTTCTGCATTTCAGGTTCTAATCTTATGTTCTTTTTTTTTTTTGGGTTTCAAAACAGGTTTTCTTGGCTCTCGGCTTTCACACCCAACTATGTGTTGGGGGCAGTTTCCAGCTGGTCCGCCTGAGCAATGAGAAGATGCACATTTGTAATAAATATTCCGGATATTCTGCTTCCAGTGTAATCCTGAAAACGCTCTTGTTTTGTTGAAACTTATGTCCAAGAAAACAAGAAGCTCTAGGTTCCCTTGTCTATAAAAAATCAAGATGTTTTATTTTATTTATTTTATTTTGTAAACTTTCTGGTTTAATTAGTGATGTTACCGAAAATTTGTATATATATCTGAAATGCATTTAAAATTTATGAAAGCTAGAATTTGTTTACTAGAGAGGATATTAAAAGGTTGTTTGACTCAGTCTGCGCTCATCTAAAGTGCAACTCTTGTATGTTGCGAGAAGCAAATTAGCAATTTTTTATAGTTTGAAGACTATCTCCTTTCCATTTTTTTAAAGAAGTTTTGTTTAATTTTAATTTTAATTTTTTTTTATGAAAGCATGTATATTATTTGTAAACATGTTTCTTGTTAGTGTTTAGGAAAGTTTATAAGTGGACCATTTCAGTTTAGCATACTTTATTTGTTACCATTTTATAAACAAACAACATTTCTTTTTCTTCAATATGTAATTTGGGTGTTAGTAACCTTTGTCATCATCCCCCGCTACTCTTGTTAAGCCTGTAAGTCCATGCGACTTATTTTGCCTATCTTATATGTATTTTCAGGGTTGAAGTTGAGTGGTATTTGATAGTGATGAAATTACCATATGGAGAGATCTCTAGCATACTTCTCACCTTTGCACAAGTAACATTGAGGTAAGAACCTAGATAATCTAGTGAAAATTTTGTTTTACATTAGCAAAACAACACAACTATACCTTGGGAAGCTCCTTCGAATCTATTATTTAATGAGCCAAACTCTAGTCGCTCTTCTCTAGGGGTGTAAACGAGTCAAGTAGTTGCCTGCTGAGCTTGTTTAATTCCTGTTGAGCTTGAATTTGAGCTCGGCTCGAGCTTATTTAATGAGCTCGAACTCGGCTTGATGAAAAAATTGCAGGCTCGAATTCGGTTTGATTGTTCAAACTCATTTAAAAAGCTTGAGCTTAACTTGTTTGTTGAGAACTTGAGATCAATTTCTTAATTTTTTTCAGAATTTTACTTATAATATACAAATAAAAATCTTGATACAACTGCTATAACTGGTGACTTGTAGCAGGCAGTATAAATTCATTATTCCATACACATCTCATGAATATGCAAATCTGAACCTTGCAGTATCAACTTTCGAATCAGTTTTATAGATCTCCATCACAACTATCAATTTCGCCAAGTTGCATGACAATAATTGCTGGATTGGCATCTTTAGGAACCTCTTTTTTCTTGAACTTAAAATACTTCTTGTTCAGATTTTATGTATGACCCTAATATGATCTATTCCACTTGTTCCTAGTATTTTAAACTTTGAACCAGTTTTACTTTTTGTTTTTTGAGCTTGGGCTAAGAATGTGGATTTGCATGATTATTATGTGATTCTATCTTTTTAGCTAGATCCGGCTCATCTCTGCTTGCACCATTGACTTGAGCGTCAAAGACTTCATATTTGTGCGTACAACATTCTTGTGGGATTTAAAATTTTGGCTAAAATATTGCTTAAATTGTGGGATTAACTTGAATTTGTATTGGACTTATTTTGTGTCGATCATATCTACTAAGCTATGGATGAATAGTCTATAAATAGATGTTTTGTGGCATGTAATTTATGGTCTCTGATTAAATTAAATTTCTACACACGAGTGACAACCAAATTTCTAGTGAAATTATTTTGTTGTACTGGCCAATTTCTTTCATTGACCCAATTTCTTTTACATATTTTGTTATTGGCTTGCTAGTGATTTTAATTTTGTTTCAATGTGATGCAACTGAATTCTTATTGTGGTGAATAATTAGTAATTGCTTGTTAATTTTATATGATTTATTGAAATGTTTACGATCTTTTTATTATCATTTTTTTTTTGTATTTATTGTTTGCATTAAAGAAATAAGACCTTGATTTATTTAGGAGTTTGTGATATGCAAATTCTAACTTCCCTCTTGTATTTAGGTACACTACAACATTTTAGTTGCATTAAGAAATCGTAAGCCTAATCAATCTTACCTCACTGATAATCTGTTATGCTTCTTAAGTTTGAGTGATTTTCTTTTTTCCTCCCGACTCCTTTTTTGTTTGGATATCCATTTGTTGCTTTTTTTAAGAGTTTGTCTATTGTAAAGAATAGCCAGTTCCTTCCTTTTGCACAATAACACAAATTTGTTTTTATTTGAATAACGTGGATTGGCTGCAGAAGAAATACATTTTTGTTTGACTTCTAATATTCTGTATTCATTTAAATGCTACACTGCGGTGTATACAGGTCATGGCGTATGGAGGAGTTTACAAGTTTAATGTCTTATGCATGCATGTGTAAGTGAGCATGCTTATGCTTATTACATGTGAAGATTATATTTCTGGCCAACCAAAATAATTTTGAATTTCTCAAATTGAGAACAAATTAAGGTTTTGTTTGGGACGGCTTTTTTATTGCTTTTTAAAATGGATTTTTAGTTTAAAAATTAAAATTTTTATGATAAAAAATTGCTTTAAGAAGTAGTAAGAAAGCCGTCCCAAACGAAGCCTAAATGTTGAATGTAACTTATTGTAGTTCTTATTTCACATGAAGAAGCACAACTATAAAATGAGCTACTTGGTTACTTTCTTTCATCTTGTATGGAGTTGAAAGAAACTGAATGAATCTTTTTTTACTCTTTAAATTGCGCACGAAGAGTGAATAGAGGATAAATGATTTGAACTTCGTGTGGATTCCATTAAGACTTCGCCTATATATTTATACAGCAAGATTTCATATTAAAATTGCAGAACCTATTAAGATTTCATAATAATTTCAATATAGGAGAACTATTAATTACAGAACCTAGACTTATTTTCCCATAAAATTGTAGAGGGATTTTTTCCCTTTTAGGCACTTAGATTGCCAATTATGGATGATAAAAGGGATGACCAACTTTGCAATCTCATGAATTGCCAAGTTGGCCACTTCAACCGCCAAGACTCAAGCTGTAGAGTAAATATTTTTCTTGCCTAACTTGTAGATGATATTATGAACTATGGAGCTCTGTAGTCTTTTGGTTTGAATGTTCCAAATGCTTGTGTGCTCAAACTTGTAAGTTACATATTAGACAACTTTATTTTTTTAATGAAGTTTTAGTCAATTTCCATATGTTTGGTTCCGTCATGTTGAACTGTCTTCTGTGCAACGTTGATGGTTGATTTGTTCTCTTTGTATAACTTAAATGTATCTTCAATTTTATTTCTAAGTCATCCAGTATAATTTTGATCTATAAAATTCATACATCCATTAAGCCGTTTCCTAGAATTCGGCTTTGGTGCTAGATCTAGCAATCATTAATTGTTTCTTGCTTCTTCAAGTGATTAGATTCTAACATACAAAATTCGATAACAAGTAATAGACCCTATGTATGAAAGGGATCTTACCCAATCAACATTAATGTAGGCTTCAAGATTGAGCTTTCAAATTTTTGTGGTGTTTCTTTAAGGTATTGAAGAATTTTGTATGATTCTTGTAGATGAGTTCATCTAGGATTATGCATAAATTGACTTAGAACACTTATAACAAAGGCTATCTAGTCTTATGTTGGTAAGGTAAATAAGCTTTCCGGTTTGCCTTTGATACCTTATTTTGCAACTTCTGAGCTAACAATTTCCCTCCAAGTTTATAGTAGTAGTCAATTGGCCCTTCTTAGGGCTTGCATCCAATCATACATGGCCTTTGAGTGCACCATGTCAATTCTAAGGAAATATTTTAATTTCTTAGATCTTTGACTTCCAAATTCTTTGAATAATCGATCTTTCAACTTTTTTTTTTTTATAATTTCTTTGAAATAATAACATATGACAATAATGTCATCTTTATATATTATAAAAATTGTATTTTTGCCCTTGTTAGATTTTTTTTTTTTAATGAATAGAGTTTGATAGAAATGTACCCCTCAAACTTAAGGGAAAATTCTATAAGATGGTAGTGAGGCCTGCAATGCTTTATGGTGCCGAATGTTGGCCATTAAAAGAGAAGCATAATACTAAGTTAAGTGTGACAGAGATGAGGATGCTTAGGTGGATGAGTGGCTTTACCCTTAGAGATAGGATACGAAATGAGCATATACGTGAAAAGGTTGGAGTAGCTCCAGTAGAAGATAAGATTAGAGAGAGTCACCTTAGATGGTTTGGTCACGTAAAAAGGCGGCCTTCCGATGACCCGGTTAGGAGAGTAGAGGTATTAGATTTGACTTGTGTTAAGAAAGGTAGGGGTGGACCTAAAAAGACTTGGTTAGAAAATATTAGGAATGACCTTTTTTTTATTAGATTTAAATGAGAATTTGACTTTTAATAGGACACAATGGAGAAAAAGGATTCATGTAGCCGACCCCACGTAGTGGGATAAAGACTTGATGTTGTTGTTGTTGTTGTTGTAATGAATAGAGTTTGATGGTGGTGAGACCTGCAATGCATTATGGTGTAGAATGTTGGCCATTAAAAGAGAAGCATAAAGTTAAGTGTTGCAGAGATGAGGATGCTCAGGTGAATGAGTGTCTTTACTCCTAGAGATAGAATGTGAAACGAGTATGCACGTGATAAGGTTGGAGTAGCTCTAGTGGCAGATAAGAGACATGTTAGATGATTTGGTCACATAAAACGTTGGCCTTCCAATGATCCGATTAGGAGAGTTGATATATTGGATTTGACTTGCCTTAAGAAAGGTAGAGGTAGACATAAAAATACTTAAATAGAAAATCTTAGAAATGACATTTTTATTAAATTTAAATGAAAATTCTATTCTCAAGACAATGGAGAAAAATGATTCATATAGTCAACCCCACGTAGTGGGATAAAGGTTTGATGTTGTTATTATAATGAATAAAGTGTGATGTCAAGGTTTTAATTCAATTTTATCCTTTCATGACTTTGGCATGCTTCCCCAAACATGCTTTTGGGGATTGCATGAGCTTGTATAAAGCTTTGTTCAACCTACATATAAATTAGTATTGAAATCTTGATTAAAATTTGATGGAAATTCAATAAAGGCTTCTTCTTCTAATTTCACCTTATATGAGTTTTTTTTTTTTCTTCCGCGGTTGACCGTGAAGATAGCAATATCTAGATAATATTTAGCTTTGCAATTGGTATAAATGTGTAACATCTGGAAAGTCAGAGTACCGTTCAATCCATTCAGACTTGACCAGATTCTAGGTTATCTATTAAATTTTGGTATTTGAACTCTTTTGCATGTGTCTAGGAATATTTTGTGTATGTGAAAGTCTGCATGTATTTTGAAATGAGATCTGGGGGTCTATTTGCATATTTGAGCAAGTCTGAATTTTTCCCCCAAGGCATCGCGGCGCTTTGGTTGGAGTCGTTTCGGCGCCAGTGCTCTCAGATTTTTGGCAAATTAATTCAACGCGGCAACATTGGCGGTGGCGCTGCGGCACTATGGGCTATCTAAGGGAGCGTCGTGTGGTTCTAGGCCGAATTTTAATAATATAATTTTTCACTAAAATCCCATTCATTTTTTTCTTAAGGTAGCCGGTTTGTGAGAGAGGAATTCTTAAAGAGAGCCGAATTTGGGCTGCTTTGGGTCATTTTTAGCTGATGGCCCAATTTTGAAAGTTACTCGGATCAAGATTGGTGACATTTTACCTATTTTCAAAAATACGAAGTTTTTTATTTAATTTATATTTTCGTAGTAAAAAAATGAGGATAATTTTGCACATGTAAAACTTTCACTGCATAATTTTAAGTGTTGCAGAGATTAGTATGCTCAAGTGGATAAGTGTTTTACTCTTAGAGATAGAATGTGAAACGAGCATATACATGAAATGGTTGGAGTAGCTCCAATGGTAGATAAGATTAGACATATGCCTTAGATGGTTTGGTCACATAAAACGTCAGCTTTCTTATGACTCGATTATGAGAGTAAATGTATTAGATTTCGCCTATGTTAAGAAGGTAGAGGTAGACCTAAAAAATCTTTGTTAGAAAATATTAGAAATGAACTTTTTTTATTAGATTTAAATGAAAATCTAGTTCTTAACAAGACAATGTAGAAACAGGATTCATATAGCCAATCCCATATAGTGGAATAAAGGCTTGATCTTGTTGTTGTAGATGATTGTTAGTCAATGGAGGAGGAATGATGTAGAACGGGTAGGGGGCTTTGCAAACGAGAGAGTCTCTTCTCCAAAATCTGTCAACAAGGTCTGTTTTCTTTGCCCAAAACCTGAGAAGAATCTCAGATTTTCGCTTGAGAGGGGAAGGGAAGCAAGCTCCAAGCTTCTTGCTCTTAGAATATGAAAACCGTTTCAAATTTCTTATAAAAATCTGAGGTGAATCTCCAGATTTTAGTATAATAAGATGTAGAGAAATTGGAGGAGCATTCAAGCCTTGATTCCAGCAAGGTGTTGAGTGGGAGAGGGAGAGGATTGAGGAGGGACAACCCAGGAAAAGGGTATGGAGGAGTTCGGCCAGCAGCAGGGAGGGCTTTGGAGAAATAATACCAAGCAAAACAATTAAGGAGGCGGCGGCTGAAAGGCTTGGAAAGGGTTTCAGATTTTGGAACCAAAATTTATTTCCAAAAGCTGTTATGTGGAGTTAGAAACATCTCAGATTTTGAAATTCTCAGGTTATGGAATTCTTTCCCAAAGAGCAGGTAATAAATATTAAGAGGGAGACGGATGGGAGAGCAAGCTTAATGTTGGGGAAAACTCTGTAACAGTTGGAGAACTCTTTGGACAGCCACATAAATCCAACAGGGCTCAGCTTCAGCAGTTACGGGAAAGATTTAATGGAGGAAAATATACGGGAGTTCAGGTTGTGAATATTTCAGCCATGCAGCAGGTCCAGATTTCTTTCTTGATAACTTCCAATTAGGATTGATTGGATTAAATCACTCTCAGTTGAATTTGAATTAACTAAAATTCAGGGAGTGATTAAGGAGTCATTAATGGCAAGGAATCATGGGAAGGAGAGAGGGGTTTGAATTCAAATAAGTGGGCCCCAATTACTTACGTGAATTAATCCTTAAATCTGAAATTAAATTTCAGATTAAAGCTGCGATTAATTCCTTAATTAAAAGGAGGAAATTGAGGGGGCATTTAACTC
>NW_021318585.1:1393699-1399948 GCF_001605985.2 Dendrobium catenatum
CCGAACGTAGAGGAGCGTACGTTCACTGGATGTAATAAAAGTTCGAAGGTGGAGGGGCTAGAATCTGGCGGCCAAACGAAGATGGGGAGGATGAAGAACGATGGAACAAAAACAATTTAAAGAAGAGATAAAAACGAAAGAGAGAAAATAACAAAAACCGCGAGCCTCGGACTCTTCCAAAGACTGACGGGTACTACGTTGCCCTCCTCCCAGGGACTTCACGCCACGAGCCCGGACCCATCCTGCAGCTGGTGGAAACTTCGACTCCCTCCCATAGGGATTTCACTAACGTTCTCTCCAAAGAACACAAGTGCAAACAAAATTTTATTAATAATCCATCATCCCTAATACAAGAGAAGGGGCCTCTATATATAGGCCTCAAAAGAATTTAAAAGACACATTTGCCCCTTGGGATTACATAAGGCAAGAGGGTAAAAAGGGAAATTGCACAATTAAATCAAAATATACTTAATAGACTAAAATAAAATAAAGTGATCTCGGTCGTCGATCTTCAGCTCCTCGGATAGTCATGGACGGTTGGATGTCCACATCAAGGAATGTGCCTTTATTATAGAGAAAACTCTTTATATATACGACCTTTCTCTTAACTAACGTTGCTAGTGAAGTGGGAAGTGAAGCGGGATTCTGCACTGCTAAATATATTTGGGATATGGATACTTCCTCTTAACCCACATTGCTGGTGAGGAGGGATTTTGCACAACTAAACATGGTGACCTGTAGACAACTTAGGTTTCATTTGGGACAATTTTCTTACTGTTTTATGAAGCAGCTTTTTAGTACAAAAATTTCAAATTAAAAAATTTTTGTACTATAAAACTGATTCATGAAAGCTGCCCCAAATGAAGCCTTAATCTCTAACAAATCAAGACGCAATCAAAACTTTAAATGCATAGAGCTTTTGAACTGAGAACTAATTTTTTTTTTTTTCTCTTATTTTCTGCTTTTGAACCGTTATTCAGATGTGTAGAACTTTATCAATTTTACTGGTATTCATGTTACACTATAAGTTTCACGCATCATTATTTAAGTGATTCTAAGCAAACAATGTTAAATAATTTTATGTTGCTTCTTGTTCATCATAATCATCATCGGGAACCATACCTGCAAATCATCTAGCAAGATTCTCCTGGTAATCTGTTAAAAGCACGGTTGATATGAATTGTTTATGAAGTGTGTGGTGAAAATTGCTTAAATAAGCATTAGCGATCTCATCTATAAGATTAGAACTGTGTGAGAGAATCCACAAAAGTTAGAACCAAATAGATTGGAATGGCTGCCAGCAGTTATAACAACAAAATAATGTCTTTGTTTCCCCGTTGCACTCAACATGACCGTACAAGTGGTAGGTCAGTCCAAACTTTTACTTTTATGTCAGTTGAACTAGGAAAAACAATTATACTTAGAAGATTTTCTCGTTAATTAGTATGGTTGACAAATCTTGTTTCTTCACTGAAGATGCGACTCTTTTTATTCTGAACTTCCATTGCTCATAGCCTCTCTACCTCCATTTATTACAGAACGTTGGAAGAAAAACTTAGAACATACTTAATCTAATATGTTAGTGAAGGCTATGACTTCATCACACATTCCCATCATAAGGCACATATCAGTGGGTTTCAACTTCTCCAGCTTAGTCAAGACTGTAGGAATATACTTCTTCACTGTTCGCTTGCACTGCAGAAGAATAAAATGGAATTCAAAATCTGTATCATTATCTAATGATTTACAATCTGATTTTTAAGATGATGTGAACTTACTTGCTCCTCGTTATCCTCTGCTTCTTCACAGTAATCTATAAGTGCCTCTATGATCTTTGTCTGAAGAAGAGAAGCCAACGTAATAAATGAAGCAAATGTCTTTCTCTTTACTTTGGACGATAAGTTAATCATATATAGAAAGAAATTATCAAGAAAGTATAACTTACCTTCATCTTAGGTTGATTCATCTTCATTAGTAGTTCCCTGACAGCCCTTCGGCATGCTATACAACCTCTTTCATCTTGCAACTGGAAGATTTTAAAATTAATTTGTTAAAGCTAGATACGTATGAAGGGTTATATAAATAGGCCATGCTGGCTTAATATTCTCTTTAAAATATTCTGCATTGTCTTAAGTGTTTATAGTCTTGTATGAGCCAAAAAAGGACTTAGAATTATCATAATATCATAATCAATTTGCAATTAATAGATTTTAATATCTTATTTTTTGGGAAGCTGAAAGGGAATTGGAAAGTCCTTTGAACTGGCTAGTTGGGAAAAGGTGAAGCAATTACTGAATGCAATTGAAAAGAATTACGATGCTGTTAAATAAACAACTCTGATTCTTTGGAGTTTATCATTAGTGAATTTCATTTCTTGGTGGTTACCAAGGGCTTCTTTTCGCTGCTAATTGTTTGGTTATGGTTTTCAGTTTTTGCTTCAGTAAGTTCACTTTCCATAAATTAGTTTTTGTTGCGCGCATGGGTCCAATATGTTTGTGGCGCTAGCAGGTAACATGTAACTTTTTTTTTTAAATCGTTGTTTATCATGGAAATTAATTTATGCTTCAACAAGTTTTGCCTGTTGTCTGATTTTACCTTTGATTTATGCAAAACAGCTATGCTTAGGGGCGGAACTAAGCATAACCAGGGTCCAAGGAGGCAATGCCTCCTGGCGGGATTCAACCTGACCGGTCAGATTGTAGAGGTCAAGGGGCAGCCCCCCCTAGGCTTTAGGTAGATCCGCCACTAGTTATGCTTGACTTTCAGTTTTAGATGGAATGAATTAGATGTGCTTAAGTTGTGTGTATCTAAACTGAGTAACATTTATTTTGCATGATGCTACTACCACCAGTGTGGAATGTAATTCAAAGCCAAGGACTATGCATGATCTTTGAAAAAAATCAGAAGTCATGCAGATGAAAGGTTATCCGCACAATTAAGTAGCTTTCACTTATTCTCTTACCTTTAAAGGCTTTTTGTTCTCTCCTGTAATTTTGATTTCTTCTTGCATAATCAACTGGTCTGTGCATAGTCCTCTGTTGTTGCAAAGGTTTTTCTCATGAAAGAGTTCTTGCAATGATAACGTGGTATGGTGAATTTGCTTCTTTGTTTTCTCTAAACACTGCCATGACAAACATGTTTTATTATTATGAGAAAGGGGTGAAGAAGATGGAGAGGAAGAATTTATTACCATTGGATCACTTGAATTCAAACGCTCACCTGAATTTCATAATTTTCTGGCAGTACATGACATACTTCGTAGGAAAGCATATCAAATTCTTTGAAAAGTTCCATGTCCCTCAGGGCTCCTTTGGCTTTCCTTGAAGCTTCCAAACATGAATTACATACGGAGTCTCCTGCCAACGGTATAATGGAAGGTACAAGATACTTAAAAACTCTTGCCTTGATTTTACCCTATATTAGCTTGTAATGTATTTTTTTTAAATGAATTACTATATATCTCGAAATCATTTCTAATTTGAAGAGAGCCGTATTTCTTCTTCTCTAGAATTTATCAGCTTTTGACACCATAGAATACAAAATTTCAGGAATGTAGATTAAAATATGATTCATAGTGTGGTTACCTTCTGGATTGAGCTGAGGTTTTTTGCTGTAACTTGCTTCAGCAAACACAAGTGAAACAATAAGAATGACGATGGATGATGCCATTTTCATTTCCATCCTTACCTGTAAGAAATCAAATTTGATCAAAAGACTAAAATAACTTGAAAACCTAGTCAGGATTGGGATTTGTTCTACAAAAAAACTAACAAAATAGACTGCTAAACCCTAAATCTGAATGAAATCTGAATGAAAGGGAGAGAGAGCAATACCAGTAGGTGCTTCTGATCCAAGAGAATAATTTCTGGAGTGAAGTTGTGGTAGGGGAGTTGGATGGGGAAGAATACTATTAATAAACCTAATTATTGCATCGAGATTTGAGATCCTTTCTTCTATTATTGCAATATTTTTCTCTCTTCATTCTTTTCATGCGCAGAGCAACTTGAAAAATGCCTTGAGAATACTAGGCACAAGAATAACCAGAAATCTATGTACTGTTAGCCCTTTTAATTTGCTCTTTTTTTTTCTTTAAATTTTCTTGGATACATCTTAACATAATTTGTTTTTTTTGGGACTGTGGTTTTAATATTCAGATATTCAGACCGATCTTTTGTTCTCTCATACGTTAATCCTTTATGGTAGTATATTGAGCTTCAATTTCTCTTGAAAAAAGACTGCAAGAATTATAAATTTTTTTGTATTAGCAAACTAATATATCTTCACATATGTTGAGCTTGCATCGATAGATGGGTGCCGAGCTAGGAATGCGGATGGGAGCTGCCAGGGGCACAGATTGATGAGATCAGTGGTGTGTAAAGAAGAAGAGGAAACAAGGAAAAGTGTTTGCTTTGGAAATGATCAGTGGCATGTGAAGGAGAAGATCATTAGGGGATCTTGCTAAGGGAAAGGATTAATGGGTTTGAGGCACGTGAAGGAGAAGATGTAGGGGTGTCAATTTCTGACGACCCGAAAACCCGACCCGAAAAATTCAGGTTCGGGTAAACCTGTTTATGAAACTGGTTGGGTCCGGGTTCAGATTTTTTACCCGTTTGAAAAACGGGTCGGTTTCGGGTTGACCCGACAACCCGCGGGTCGACCCGTTTAACCCGGATCCAGCATGACCTAACCCGGTTTCCGACCCTATCTCGCGCTGGAGCTTCGTCGTCTCGGGTTAACAAGTCAAACCCCGCCTCCTACACCGGCAATGACCGACCCCACCTTTGACGGTCCGGCCTACGGCAGGACTCGCCTCCGCCAGGCTCCAGTCGACCCGCCAGGAGCCCAAGATGCGTCGACGCCTAGGCCCTACGCTCTCAGTCGGTCCGCCCTGTCGCCATTCGCCCATGACGACACCTAGCCAAGTTGCCATTCGCCCACGACGACGCCCAGCCAAGTCGCCATTCGCCCTTATTTCGTGACTCACAACTGCGCTCGCGGGTTTGCGGGCCAGGTTCAGGTTAGGATTCTTGGCCTATTTAGCTAAACAGGTTGGATTCGGGTCAACCCGTTTATGCCCGGGTCAAGTCGGTTCAACCCTAACCCGACCCATTGACCTGAATTGACACCCCTAACAAGATGTCATGGTGGTAGTTTTTTGACGGAGTTCGGATGGGAGAACCCATCGGATTTGTTGAGTATTTATAAATATTCAATAAATACTCAGTAAATATTCAATTGTGAGTATTTATCGAGTATTTGCTAAGTATACTCACAGATTTGTTGAATATTTACCGAGTATTTACTTATTTGTTGATTATTTATTTAGTAATTATTGCGTATTTAGAAATACTCTACAAATATTTAGTAAATTTGGATGATTCTCTCTTACCGATTCCGCATTTCTCAGTTTGTTGGGGACAATACGTGGTTTATTTTGAAATTACTCAATTAGAGCGGTTTTGGAAACCTAAAACATTATGGGCGAATTTCAAATCTAAAAAAAAAAAAAAAAATTGCAAACAAAATATTTGAGTTCAGAAAACTCTCACCTTTGATATGCAGCACAGTCAGGTTTCAATTGGGGCATTTTTCTTATTATTCTATAAAGTAATTTTTTAGTACAAAAATTAATTATTTAAAAAAAAATTTACAAAAATTTTATTTTTATGAAACAATAAAAAATCAGCCACATATTATTTGTCTAACCAAATATCTTAATCTCATCCAAATACTGCCAAAATAAAATGGCCTCGTAGCAGTTTTTTTTTGCTTTTAAAAAGTAACATTTTAGTACAACAACAACAACAACATCAAGCATTTATCCCACTACGTGGGGTCGGCTACATTAATCTTTTTTCAACATTGTGTCCTATTAAAAATCAAATTCTCTTTTAAATCTAATAAAGAAAGGTCATTCCTAATATTTTCTAATCAAGTCTTTTTAGGTCTACCCCTACCTTTCTTAACATAAGTCAAACTAATACCTCTACTCTCCTAACTGGGTCATCGGAAAGCTGCCGTTTTATGTGACCAAACCATCTAAGGCGACTCTCTCTAATCTTATCTTCTACTGGAGCTACTCCAACCTTTTCACGTATATGCTCATTTCGTATCCTATCTATAAGGGTAAAGCCACTCATCCACTTGAGCATCCTCATCTCTGCCACACTTAACTTAATATTATGCTTCTCTTTTAATGGCCAACATTCGGCACCATAAAGCATTGCAGGCCTCACTACCATCTTATAG
>NW_021318585.1:1400048-1442819 GCF_001605985.2 Dendrobium catenatum
TCTTGGCAGGGATGGGGTGGAGATCCGTGGCAGGGTTGGAGGATGAAGACAACTGTAGGCAACTAAGGAGGATAACAAGCAAGAGATAAAAAACAAAAGAGAAGAAAATAAAGGAAGAAGATAAGAAGCCGCGATGCTCGGGACTCGTTTCAAGGACTGCGCGGGGGTGATCTTTGCCCTTCTCAAGGGACTTCAATTCACGAGCCCGGCGCATCCTGCGTCTGGTGACAAACTTTGTTCTTCCCTAGGAATTCACTTCGTTCTTCTCTCAATAAGAACACAAGTGTGACAAAATTTTATTATAATCTCATCCCTAATACAAGAGAAGAGCGCTCATATATAGGACCTTAGAAAGAAATTAAAAAGACACATTTGCCCCTTGGGCTACGTAAGGCAAGAGCGAGTAAAAAGGGAAATTGCACAATTAAATCAAAAATACACTTAATAGACATAAATAAAATAAGTATCTCAGTCGTCGAACTCTTCAGCTCCATCGATAGGCAATGGACCGGTTGGAGTGTTAAGCTCATTCTCCCGGGGTGGAAAAGACGTCGACTCCGTCGAGTCGGTCCCGGTGAGCAGAACCATGCTCTGATAGCCAAACTGTGTAGAACGCAGAATGACGGGCTTGCTAGGGAGAGCTTTGAAGGCAATAATCTGTACGATTCACCTATCAGGAAATCTGAAGACAATTTCAGCATTTGCTCACAAAAATCTGAGAGAATTGGAGTGGAGAATAGCGTTCAGCGGCCCTTTCCGCATATTCTGAGAATTACTTCAGGTTTCCTTCGAACCTGAGAGGGAAATCTGCAAGTTCAAGTAGTATGGGTTGAAACAACCTCAGATTTCCTCTCCGAGGATCTGAGAAAAAATTATTGTCTCAGTTTTATAGTGACATTAGGAGAAGTATGAGGAAACAGATGAGAAAAGGCTTAAGAAATTAGTGGGGAATAAAGGAGAAGAGGAGGATCCGGGGAGTTATTTGATTGTAGTTGTGATTATTTTCAGATGAGAGGTTGTGTTCTGGGTGTTTTTATATGTGTAGTAATTGATGGGTATGTGTCTTGTGTTATTGTCGTAGCTTTTCTTCTAGTTTGTGTAATGAGATGTATTTTATGGCTAGAAGCTATATTATTGTATGTATTGTATTGTATCTGTGAGAGGAAGATTTCGCAATCCACCGGTTCTTGTTTAGGGAGAAAAATTGAATCCAATAAAGAGGAGGAGGGGACGCGTAAAAAAGAATAGAAAATCTGATGATTCTATTCCAAACCAGTTGTAATTGTAGGATGTTGTTTATTTTTTAGGAAATAAAAAAAATCTTATGGAGGCAATGTAAGAGGATTTGTGAAAACTAGTTTCCGAACGCAATATTGGTGAGGGAAATAGGAAACAATTAATGATTAATAGAAGCCAAGGTGGAGGGTTGAGGTGGGCCGTGGCTCCAAGGGGATAGGTGTAGATGCAACTCATATTGTGAGTTACTGTAATTGGGGGATTAGGAATTTAGGAATAAACAATAAGATTCGTATTGAATTTGCAAATTCAAATAAATCGGATTTCGGTAACTTATCCAAAAAATTAGAATTGATAAATTAGGAAAAGAATTCAAATTTCAAATTAGTTATTTTGAATTATATCTTGCCCTATTATTTTTTATTTTTTTTCATCTTCCAAATTTGAATTGAATTAATCGTTATATGTGTGGTAGATGAGGATTCGAATACTTTTCCTAAAATAGCGATTTTCTAAATTTAGGAAACTTATTGAAATTCAAAAATGTGAATTTCGAAGGATGAGTAATTTCGCTAAAGATATTTTGAACTCTTTAGCGTAAGCATTAAGGTGACATTGACTCCTTATTTCATGGAGACAATACAGAGGGTGCGTCGGCGGTGGAGGAAGCTAATGGGGAAGGTGGAGGGCTTAGACTCTGCGGCCAAACGAAGATGGGGAGGGGTAAGAACGATGAGGAACAAAAACAATGTAAAGAAGGTATAAAACGAAAGAGAGAACTAACAAAACCGCGAGCCTTGGCTTCTGTGCCAAAGGACTGACGGTATACTACGTTGGCCTTTCTGCCCAGGGACTTCACGGCCACGAGCCGGACCCGTCCGCAGCTAGTGGAAACTTCGAGCTCCGCTCCCATAGGGATTGTCACTAACGCTCTCTTCTCAAAGAACACAGTGCAAACAAAATTTTGATAATAATCCTCATCCCTAATACAAGAAAGGGGCCTCTGATATATAGGCCTTAAAAGAAATTAAAGACACATTTGCCCCTTGGCTTACAATAAGCAAGAGGTAAAAAGGAATTGGCACAATTAAAATCAAAAAATACACTTAATAGACTAAAATAAAATAAAGTGATCTCGGTCTTCGATTTCAGCTCCTCGTAGGCATGGGACGGTTGGGATGTCCGCAGCAAGGAATGTGCCCTTTATTATAGAGAAAACTCTTTATATATATGACCTTCTCTTAAACTAACGTTGCTAGTGAAGTTGGGAAGTGAAGCGGGATTATGCACTGCTAAATATATTTTGGGATATGGATACTTAACCTCTTAACCCCACGTCTGCTGGTGAGGAGGATTTTGCACAACTTAAACATGGTGACCTGTTAGACAACTAGGTTTCATTTGGGAGAGAACAGCATTTTCTTACTGTCGTTATAGAGCTTTTTAGTACAAAAATTTCAAATTAAAAAATTTATGTGACGTATAGAAACGCTTCATGAAAGCTATGTCCCAAATTGAAAGCTTAATCTCTAACAAATCAAGACGCAAATCAAAACTTTAAATGCATAGAGCTTTTTGAAACTGGAGAACTAATTTTTTATTTTTTTTTTTCTCTTCATGTTTCTGCTTTCTTGAACCGTTATTCAGATGTGTAGAACTTTATCGAAATTTTACTAGGTATTTATGTTACACTATAGTTTCAGCATCATTATTTAAGTGATTCTAAAGCATACAATGTAAATAATTTTTATGTTGGCTTCTTGTTCTCATAATCATTCTCGGGAACGATACCTGCAAATCATCTAGCAAAGATTCTCCTGGTAATCTGTGAAAAGCACGGTTGATATGAATTGTTTATTTGAAGTGTGATTGGTGAATTGCTTAAAGATAAGCGATTGAGCGCTCTTCATCTATAAGCTTGACTGTGTAGACGATCACAAAAGTTAGAACCAAATAGATTGGAAATGGCTGCAGCAGTTATAACAAAACAAAAATAATGTTTTGTTTCCCCCGTTGCACTCAAAACATGGACCGTACAAGTTGGTAGGTCAGTCCACTTTTACTTTCTATGTCAGTTGAACTAGGAGAAAAAGCAATTATACTTGAGAAGATTCTTCTCGTTCAATTGTATGGTGGACAAATTGTTTCGTCACTTGAAGGCGACTCTTTTTGATTCTGAGACTTTCCTCTGCTGCATAGCTCTCTAGCCCCATTTATTACAGAACGTTGGAAGATAAAACTATGACATACTTACTAATATGTTAGTGAAGGGCTATGACTTCATCACACATTCCCATCATAAGGCACATATCAGTGGGTTTCAACTTCTCCAGTTAGTCAGACGTAGGAATATTACTTCTTTCACGTTCGCTTGCACTGCAGAAGAATAAAAATGGAATGCAAAATCTGTATGCATTATCTAATGGTTTTACAATCTGATTTTTAAGGATGGTGTGAACTTACTGCTCTCGTTATCCTTGCTTCCTTTCACAGTATCTGATAAGTATGCCATCTATGATCTTTGTCTGAGAAGAGAAGCCAACCGTAATAAATGACAGCAAATGTCTTTCTCTTTACTTTGGACGATCAAAGTTAATCATAAATAGAAAAAATTAGTCGAAGAAAGTATAAGTTACTTCATCTGCTTAGGTTGATTCATCTTCATTAAGTAGTTTCCCTGACAGCCCTCTCGGCATGCCTGATTACAACCTCTTCATGTTGCAAACTGGCAAGAAGGTAAGGGGAGAGAGAGGCTTTTAAAGAATTAAACTTGTGTTAAAGCCTAGAACGTATGAAGGTTATATAAATTTAAGGCCTGCTTGCTTGGCTTTACTTCTCTATAAATATTCTGCATTGTCTTAAGTGGTTCATAGGTCTTTGTATGAGCCAAAAAGGACTTAGAACTTATCATAATTCAGTAAGTCAATTTCAATTAATAGATTTTAATATTCTTATTTTTGGGAGCTGAAAGGATTGGAAAGTCCTTTGAACTTGGCTAGTGGGGAAGAAGGTGAAGCAATACCTGAATGCAAATTGAAAAAGAATTACGATGCTGCTGTTAAATAAACAACTCGATTCTTGGAGTCATCATTAGTGATTTCTTTCTTGGTGGTTACCAGGCTTCTTTTCAGCTGCTAATTGTTTGGTTAGTGGTTTTAAGTTTTTGCTTCAGTAAGTTCACTTTCCATAAATTATTTTGTGTTGCTGCGATGGGGTCCAATGATGTTCTTGATGGCCGCTACGCACGGTAACATGTAACTTTTTTTTAAATCGATTGTTTATCTATCGGAAATAATTTATGCCTTCAACAGAGTCTGCCTGTTGTCGTGTTTTTACCTTTGGATTTTATGCAAAACCAAGCTTATGCTTAGGGCGGAACTAGCATGAACCAGGGTCAAGGGGGGCAATGGCCCGCCTGGCGGGATTTCAACCTGACCAGTCAGGTTGCAGAGGTCAAGGGGCAGCCCCCCTAGGCTTTAAGGTAGATCGCCACATAGTTATGCTTGACTTCAGTTTTAGATGATGAATTAGATGTGCTTAAAGGGGGTTCTCTTTTGTGGTATCTAAACTGAGTAATATTTTATTTTGCATGATGGCTGACTACACCAGTGTAGGATGTAATTCAAAGCAGGAACTATGGATGTCTTGAAAGCAAGATGCATAGTGTCGATGTGCAGGTATGGAAAGGTTATCCGCAAATTAAGTAGCTTGATCACTTATTCTCTTACTTTAAAGGCGTTTTTCTTCTGCTAATTTGATTTCTTCTTGCATACATCAAGCTGGTCCTGTGCATAAGTCCCTCTGTTTGTTGCAAAGGTTATTCTCTCATGAAAGGAGTTCTGCCAATGATAACGTTGGAGCGGTGGTATGGTGAATATGTGCTTCTTTGTTTTCTACTAAACACTGGCCATGACAAACATATGTTTTATTATTATGAGAACGGGGGGTAGTGAAGAAGATGGAGAAGGAAGAATTATTAACCATTGGATCACTTGATCTCAATACGCTCACCTGAATTTCATAAATTTTCTGGCAGTACATGGACATACTTCGTGAGGGAAAAGATATCAAATTCTTTGAAAGTTCCTGGTCCTTCAGGGCCGCTCTTGGCCTTTCCTTGAAGCTTCCAAACATGAATTACATACGAAAGTCTGCCTGCCAACGGTATTAATGGTAAGGTACAAGATACTTAGAACTCGTTGCCTTTGAATTGTACCTATATTAGCTTTAATGGATTCTTTTTTAATGAGATACTTATATATCTCGGAAGTCTCATCTCTTGGATTTGAAGAGAGCCGTTATTTCTTTTCTCTAGAATTTATCAAGCTTGTAGACACCATAGAATTACGAAATTTCAGGGATGTTAGATTAAAATTGATTATAGTGTGAGTACGCCTTCTGGATTGAGCTGAGGTGTGTTTTGCTGTAAATTGGCTTCAGCGAACACAAAGTTGAAACAATAGCATGGCGTGGATGATGCCATTTCATTTCCTCTTACCTTAAGAATCCCAAATTGAGTCAAAAGGCTAAAATAATTGAAAACCTAGTCAGATTGGATTTGTTCTACAAAAAAACTAAACGAAAATAGACTGCTAACCCTAAATCTGAAATGTAAATCTTGAATGAAAGGGAGAGAGAGCAAATACCAGTAGGGCTTCTGATCCAAGGAATAATTTCTGAGTGAATTTGTGGTGGGGAGTTGTGGCAGATGTGGGAAGGAATTACTATTATTAAACCTAATTATGCATCGAGATTTGAGTCCTTTCTTCTATTATTGCGGAAGTATTTCTTGCACTTCCATGTCTTTCATGCGCAGAGGCAACTTGAAAAATGCCTGAGAATCACCTAGCACAAGAATACCAGAGATCTATGTTAGTCTGTAGCCCTTTTAAGTTTGCTCGTGTTTTTTTCTTTAAATTTCTCTTGGGATACATCTTAACATAATTTGTTTTTTTTGGGATTCGTGGTGGTTTAAATTTTCCAGATATTCAGGACCGATCTTTTCGTTCTCTCATACGTTAAATCCTTCTGTTATTGGGTATATGTGAGCTTCAAGTGTTCTCTTGAAAAAAGACTGCAAGAATTATAATTTTTTATGTGGATTTAGCAAACTAATATATCTTCAACATATGTTGAGCTTGCATCAGATAGATGGGTTGGGCGAGCTAGGAGCGGATGGAGCTGCCAGGGCACAGAATTGATGAGTCAGTGGCTGCTGTAAAGAAGGAAGAGGAACAAGGAAAAGGTATTGCTTTGGAAATGGATCAGTGGCATGTGAAGGAGAAATCATTAGGGATCTTGCTAAGGGAAGGATTAATGGGTGTTAGGCACGTGAAGAGTAAGATGTGGGGTGTACAATTTCTGGACGACCCGAAACCCGGACCCGAAAAATTCACAGGTTCGGGCTAGAACCTGTTTATGAAACGGTTGGGTCCGCGGTTCAAGATTTTTCGACCGTTTGAAAAAAGGGCTCGGCTTTCGGGTTGACCGACAAAGCCGCGGGTCGTCGGACCGTTTAACCCGGATCAGATGACCTAAACCCGGTTTTCCGACTCTACTCGCGCGGAGCTGTCGCCGTCTCGCGGTTAAACCAATCAAGCCCCGCCTCTCCATCGGGCGATGAGTCCACCCCCACCTGCCTAGCGGAGCCGACTATGCAGGGGACCAGCCTCCCGCTAGGCTCAGTTGACCCGCCAGGAGCCCCAGAGAGTGCAGCGGATGCCCAGGCCCTATGCTTCTTGGCGGTCCGCCTTTCGCCATTTGCCACGCAACGACCGCTAGCCAAGTCGCCATTCGTCTTAATTGTTGCACACTCACAACTGTGGCTCTGCGGGTGTGCGGGTCGGGATTCGGGGTTCAACCCGCAACCGTGTGTTCAGTTTCGGGTTTTAGGATTCTTGACACCTACCCATTTAGCTAAACGGGTTAGCCTCGTTTGCCCGGTAAGTCGGGTTCGACACACGAAACCGTACCCGAACCCGACCCGTTGACCCGAGATGAACCCTAAAAGATGTCATGTGGTGCGGTATTTTTTTGGCGGAGTCCGGATGGGAGAAACCCATCAGATTTGTATTGAGGTCATTTTGATGCAGTATTTATAATTATTCAATGTGAGTAATTATCGATATTTGCTAAGTATGCTCACAATTTGCTAGACTATTTACTGAAGTATGGTTGCTATCTTGCTGAATTATTTTTGCTATTTAAAATTACTCTCTGATAATATTTAACAATATCGGATGTTCTCCCGTACCGATTCCCGCGTTAAGTAATTTCTCAGTTGTAGGGACATTACGTGGTTATTCTGGATTACTCAATCTAGAGCGGTTTGCCGGAACACTAAACATTATGTGGCGAATTTCAAATCTTATAAATATTAAAAAAAAATTAGCAACAAAAGTATTGAGTTCAGAAAACTCTCACCTTTGTATGCGCACACTCAGGTTTCCATCGGAGGCATTTATTACTTTATTATTCTATACAGTAATTTTTTATATAAAATTATTATTTAAATAAATGTACAAAATTTTATTTTATGACAACCAAAAAGCCAGTCACATATATTTGTCTAAACCAAATGTCTTTAATCTCATCCAAATATGCCAAAATAAATGGTTCATCAGTAGTTTTTTTTTTTAAGGGTTTAGGTTTAGGTTTAGGGTTTAGAGGTTTGGTCTAATATTCACGTATATAAGAAGAAATCAAGGAAGAAATAATTAGAAAGTTTATTAGAAAAAGATGGTCAATTTGATGAGTTAAAGTGACGAGAGGAATTAGGAAAGAATTATTTAAGGACAATATTGCATATTTAATTCATATTGTGGAAGAATAGGAACGGGTTTATTTAGGAAAATGGACCAGATTTGAATTCAAATTTGGAGCAGATATTAGAAAGCTTTATTAAGGGAAAATTGCTAATTTGAATTCTCAAATGTTTGTAGAGAAATATGATGGTTTGATTTAGTAATTATGTTGTTTTCACTTTTTATTATGGATTATGCGTGTGTGTGTATTCTTCTAGAAGTTCGTCAATTATAATGCAGGTGTTGTCAATTATTTGGATGATTGCATAGTTCAATTATGTTTGACTCTAAAGGATATTTGTATTCCTTCTTATGTCTTATAAAATAGTAGTTGTTTTGGCATGCTTTTTAAAGTAGAGTACAAGGAAAATTTTTGGAAAGAAATCTGTGGATTTTCTTGGAAGAGCTTGAGAGCTTCTTCGCTATCTCTTCGTGAGACTTCTGTGAGTTCGCTTTCACCTTTCTTCTGTCTGGCTTCTAATCCTTTGCGTCTTTCCGCTATAGTACCGCTTCCATCTTGTATCCTTCCATCAGTAATATTTTAGTAAAAAAAAGAGTATGTTAAATTGAATTTTTTTAATTAAAAATATTAATGATGTTTTGGTTCTAGTATTAGGATGGTTTTTTTATTATTTTTAAAATAGTTTTATTATTATAAAAATTTGTTTTAAGAACTTAGAGAAATTTATTCCATATGCACAAATTTAGTTGCGTATGATATGTGCGGGTAAAATGCCTAAGACATTTTGCATATGGAGAAGGGCAGTGCTTTAGTCTCTCTAATGTTTGCATTAGTTAACACAACTAACTAAAAAATTGTTGCATTTTTAATGCCAGTACTGTTTAGTGTTATTTTTATTATGGTTTTTATTTGGTTGGCGTTGAGATTTTGGTGTTAAAAAGAAGTAAGAAAGATTGATCTTATTTGGATAATTCTTACTGCTTATTCAAATTGATTTTGAGCTCTTATAAGTCTAAAACTCCCTACTAGAAACAATTGATTTTTCTAAGTTTTGTTCACTGTCCCTATTCATATAGTAGTTTGAGGGATGGGTCTGAGGACCAATTTCTTTCATATTTTAATTTTTTTAGAATTCTAATCAAAGTTTTATTTAAGTCATAAGTCAGAATAAACTACTTTCATAAAATAAGAATATTCATGTATCATATCGATATAATTTGCTTTTCCAGTATTTAAAAGTTAAATCTACAAGTTTGACTTGAAATTATAGGCTTCGTTGAGATCTGGCATTGTAAACGAGTCGAAGTCCGAGCGCCAGTAGCTTATTGAGTTAGCTCCTTGTAGTCTAATACTTTTATAAGACTCGGAAGGCTCATTTTAAGAGCTCATAATTCTATAAAACTCGCTGTATGAAAATCAGCTTGAACTTGACCTTTGATTATTGGAGCCGTTTCACAAAGCTTTGAGTTTGATCGATTGAAAAGTCGAACTTGACTCGTGTTATGAAGCTCAAATTTTGTTTATTCTTTAAAAAGTTCTTGAGAAAAGTGTATATGGAAAATATGTTAATTATATATTTAAAATCGATGTAAGCTCTACGAGACTACTGCGTAGGTCGAGTCAGATTAAAACTCGAGACTCAGCTTCTTAATAAACCAGTTGCTTACAAAGCTTTGAACTCTCATACCTTCGTAAGCTTGAACTCGCTGGAGCATCATTAAGTGAGTTGAGTTCAGCTGGCTGACGCTGCACTTGCACTCATTTGATGATGTTTAATCCTTATTTTTTATTAAATTTTCTAAGAAATTTTATACCTAAAAAGGTTTTGTATAGATAATAACGAAACTATATTAAATGAAGCTGAAATCATGTTTAATTCTACTCAAAATACTTTAAGTTGTTAGAACTTAAAATTTGTTATTTTAAACTCTATATGAAACTCACTCTTAGTTGCCTCAGATACCAATTTTGATGACATAAGCGTCCAATATAGAAAAAAATAAAAAAACAAGAATAAAATTTTAAGAATATAAATAAAGGATCCTCTATCTCATAGTTTTATTTGGATAGTTTTATCTAGAAAGTTATGAAATATAAAATTTGAGTGATAAATCCTATATTGAATTTTCTACTAAATTATATTTAACTGATATCCTAAAATTAACCATTATCAAATTCTGCTCAGCTGAGTATACCTGGTGCTTTGTTTTTCAGTCCACTTTAATATTTAGATGCATAGTCCCTATTTTATAGAGGAAGTGGATTGGTTCACTAACTATCGCACTTGATACAACAATAACAAGTCATAACACTCAAAATCCTTTCAATTAAGTTAAAATAATAATCAATTAATTTATTTAAATGAAATATATTTTTCATGTATATATTTTTAAGATATTTATATATTAAAATGTATATAAGTGAATATAAAATTTAGTAATAATTAGATATGTGAATACAGAAGAATTTTATGATATGTATATAAAATCCCTCTTATTAAATTTATATAATGTCATGTGATAATTAGCTAATAAATATAGTTCTATTCAAATTTCATATGAAAATAAAAGATAATAATAAAAAAATAAATATTTTCACTTTACTTTTTGAGGTATTACAGCAACCTCTCTCATCTTTTCCTCAACAAAATTCATAACGACAACAACATCAAGCATTTATCCCATCACACGAGATCGACTACGTAAATCCTTTTTCTGCATTATCCTATTAATTAATCAACAAAATTCAATCAAATAAATTTATCAGAATAAAACCAAGTCAAAATGGGACTCAAAATTATTGAATTTATTATTAGTATAATTTATAAGTAATTATTATTATTTATCTTAAAATAGATTTAAGAACTTGGAAACTCATACCAATTATATTTTTTTTCAAAAATAATTCTACAACTAATTTTACAAATCATTATAGTTTCCCAACATACATGTACAAAAAACACAAATATATTATGACTAACATCTTCACCATGATATATTGCATGATATGGTACATATTTTTCTAATAATTTTGCCAAATAGAAATGTTTTTTTTTTTTTTTATTCCAATAAAACTTACACCAAAATATACTTTTATATCCCTAAGTTCAAAGTAGAAATCTTTTTGATAAAATCATCATAGCTAGCATTGAAATCATCTAAACTGAAATCCTTAGGCAACATACCTTGGTAAGCCAGATGATCAACATGAAGCCTCACATTTGATGAAGCTGCAATCCACAATCTGACACTTACATCTGCATAAACATCTGCAACAATATCATACAAAGTTTTTGCTCCATTTTCAATGGCTCTTAGAATTTTGAATTCTCTCTCTCTTCTATGCTTTAGATATCCACATAGCATCCTTTGAGGCCATAAATTGATTCTCCCATGCATGGGGATCAAAACGCTTGGTTTAAGATCCAAGAAATTGTAAGTTGTTTGAAAATAATCCTTCATATTTCCACCACTTGTGATGTCAAGAACAGCACTTCCTTGACCAACACAATGATCACCTACTATGAGAGATTTTGAATTCAAATGGAGAAGGGCATTGTGGCCATCAGTATGTCCAGGTGAAAAAACTGCTTCCAGTTTTTTATTGCCTATCTGTATCTTCTCGCCGCCGGAAATCGCAAGAGATTCATGAGACCAATTTGCTTTATCGATTCGCCGCAAAGTATTCTCATGAGCCAACAAAATAGCATCAGGGTTGCATTTATTGATAACTGAAAGACCATCAACATGATCATAATGATGATGAGTGAGAAAAACAAGTAGTTTTCTGGGAAGAGCTTTAACAAGATCTTCCAGATCAGGGTGGTATTGAATAGAGCATCCAGGATCCACTAGAAGAGCATCTCCATATTTAATAATGTCAGAGTCCTCAGATTTACTGGTTTCATCCTCAGCTACAATTAGAACTAGATTTGTTGTTGAGAATGGTTTTTGTGTTCTACTCTTCATTGGTATAACCATGATGCCTGTAGGGTACTCTTGAATGGAATGACTGAGAAAGACGCTAGGCAGCTGCGGCTTTCTAGATTCATCTGGACCATCAAGAAGTCCAATGATTGTGAGAAGTCCAATTCGATCATCACTTGATGAGTTAGCGACACGATCTTTGGATATCCACTTACAAGAGTCTGAAAAATCTTCATCTCCCTGTGTCGGGGTTCCTAGAATAAAGAGTGTTTTAACAGGGGAGTCAGGTCCAAAGTCAGCTTCTTCTACATATTTCAACAAAGACCAGCTTCTGCAGATTGTTGCAACTCTTCCTACTTGAGATGCAATCTGAGCTAAAGCTGAGTCGATATTGAACGTTCTAAGATCGAGCTCATCGAGCAGAGCATCACCCCCAACAATCACTTCTTTTGACTGGTGTTCTCCTTCCAAAGGCTTCAGCGGGGCCGAAGGTAAGTCCCAGAGATTGGAGTCTACATAGTGTTGGTACTCATCCTCCTCCAATGCTGGTGGAGGATCTTGCTGGACCAAGAGGAATTCCTCACTGACGGAGCGCTTGATGGCAGCGGCAATCCGATAAGTGGCCATGGCGTTTGAGTTCTATCGTAAACCAACATAAATGACATGGCAAACAAAATATATGACAATATAGAATAGTCGGACTCTATGTTTACAAACAAAATTATAGAAGATAACACCAATAAAATTGATAGATGAACTTCAAATAGAATGATTATAAAGTATAACAAGACCAAAGGTAATATACATAGAAGATGTGAAAAAAAAAAACTTTGAATATATTAGAACTAAAACCTCAAGGCTCATAGAGCGCCTAACAGGATTATTAAATGAAGAATGAAGATTCATAAATCTACTTACAAATAATTATGCTAAGGCAAAGAATAATGATAGCATATAAACACAAATATAAATTATGAGCACTAGAATTAACTGGAGTAAAACCAAAATGCACATAAATGAAAACAAGTTTTTGAGATAAAAGTTTTAGAAATATAATAATATAAGCATCCAAATGATCAGAGTACAAAAATTTAAAAAACTGAAACTTAATTGAAATGTTGAATGCCATTCCAAAATGTTTATTTAGAGCAATTCTAGCTTCTTGTAGAAAGAATCAAATATTGGTAGATAGAGGAGAAGTTGCATTTGCCAATATCATGAACTGTGATCATAATATCATTTCTATCCGCTATCATAATATCATAAAAATAAAAGAAAGAGTGATACTACACTCCTCAAACAACTTTAAGAGTTTTTTTTTTAAGCAATTTATATGATATAGAAAAACAATCTATATTAACATTACTTTTGGATTAAAAAAAAGTAAATTTACTTGAGGAATGAAGCATGACTTTAAAAAAAAAAATTATGAGAACTAAGCCATCTAAAACATTTGATAATAATACTTTGTAATTTAGAAAGGATGAGCTTCATAAAATGATGGTTTCGCCAAGCCTAAAATTACTCTAATGACCCATATGGTTTCTTGTAGCAAAAAACAAGCTTTATAACATGATGATTTCCTCTTTACTCATTTTACATGTATGAAGGAATCATTAGAGGACAGTTTGAGAGATCTGTGAAACTTAAAAATCAATGTTGATTTTTTATTACATCCAACAAACTTATAGATCAAACACATATATTATGCTTTTCCAAGACATATTATTTAATTTCAAGCAACAAAATTAGCCCTAATTGCCTTCATTAATAAACATCTCTACTCTCAGGGGCTGTTTGGATGCAGGATTTAGGCTGGATTTAAAGCGGATTTGAGCTAAATCCAGCCAAGCGCCCAAAAATACAAAATCAAAGCTGCGGTTGACGGAAAAATCCCTCTTGTCGTGGTAAATCTCAGATTTACGATATCCTTTCGTTCAGCGGATTTACGGGATTTGGCCGAAGAAGCACGCGAAAGGGAGAAAGTTACCTTCACAGCAAGCGAGCTCCCGTTGTTGCTTCAGAACCAAAAAATGTCGTAACTTCTGATCCAACAAGAAGGGAACGTTGTTGGTGAGCAGAGCATATTGGTCTTCACATAGCGGTATTTCTCGTTTTTGTCAAGCAATACCTAGCAATACGCGAACATAGCAATTTCGGGTTCCGGTCCGGGTCGAGTCATCGGGCCGCGCGGTAAAAAGTAAGAAGGCGTGGCGAAATATTATTGGCGTATGAACGAGAGCTATGTCAGGTCACCTGACCTAATAATTGTTCCATGCGAAGGAACGAAGCCTAACGAAATCGAGAAGAGAAAAGTAAAAGCTAGACTCCTTTAAAAGTTTGTTGGATAATTTAATTAATATAATTTAAAATATTAATAATTAAGTGAAACTAATTAAATAATATTTCAATAATTAATTAAATTGTTGATAAAAATTATTAGTTAAATATTTAGTTATTTCAAAATAATTAATAGGATTAAATATGATTTTAAATAAAAATAATAATTAATAAAGTTTTGTTATGTTTTATTTAAACTTCTTCTGTTGTACTTTAATTATCCTAGCAATGCATGTCAAATCTTTTAACAACCTTAAATCCTGAATTAAATAGTCAAATAGTCACAAATGATTTAACAGGATTTTATCATGAATGTTACCAAACAATTTTCATCTAGATTTGGAGGATTTATGAAATCCTACTTAAACAAAATCCTGGGTGCTACCAAACAGACCCTCAATGTGTATTTGATCTCCAATAAAACAATACGCTTTGGTGACTATGACGTTGTTGGTGATTCTTCAAATCAAAACATCAAATGACTGAACAGTCCCCAAAAAAACCAAAAACAAAAAAATCAACTACTTTTAAAGTAAAAAAAAGGCAGAATTAAGTTGAAAATCCAGCTAAAAAATATCAAACAAATCTAGAACGCGAGGTGCAGCAGAGCGTGATGCCCTATTTCAGATCGTAGTCCAACTGATCGACGAAAATAAGTGAAAAAATAAGTAATAATTAAAATGAGGAAGAATATCGCGAAGAGCTTACCTGCTGAACCCTAGAGATTCTCGCGCTTGGGTTAGAACTGTGATTTGGGAAGCAGGTGGCCGAAATTTTTATTACCAAGGTCGCGTTTGGTTGGTCATAATGGACTTTTCCCCTGTCATAAAAGAAAATGGAATTTATATTTATTTATATTATATTCAAGTTTAACTTATATAAATATAAAAATTAAATTCTTTTAGATAACTTGATATTAATGATCCTTTAATAGAACTTAAATGTTAATATATTATATAAATAATCATAAATTTTAAATAAAAATAAATAAATACATAAAAATTCTATGATGTATAAAAAACTCCTTTCTTTTCTCGATCATGACACCAACAGTAGGTGATCAACGTATTTGTTGTCACCGTCATCGTCTGTCAGCCACCAGCCACTACTATCATTATACTATGTAGGCAAACAAGTAGTAAAAAATAATTTGAATTTTTTATATTATTAAGCCACATAAATATTGAAAGAACGATATATAATCACTTTTGATGGTGTATGAATTAACCGAAGGCAACTAACTATGGACTCCTTACTACAATCTTCTGATTACCATCATCTAATATGATCATTCAACCATCATCACTCATAATTAATAGTCCTCAAATCACTATTATTCGATTATAGTCATCTAACTGCCATCGCACGACAGTGATCCCCAATCATCATTGTGATTATGATCTTCCAATAATTGTAACCCTGCTTCAATTCCTCCAAATATTATTGCTTGACTATGCTCATCTAATCATAATGGCCCTATCATAGCCTTTTGACCACCACTACTTAATTATAGATTTTGTAGCATCATATCTCGACTATAGTTCCCTTACCACCATCTCTCAGTGTTAATTAAACATCATGGTCACCCAACTTCGGTATTCTGGCCGCTATAATCAAACTTTGGTCATATGATTATCAGTCTTTCTATGATATTCTAAGAACATTTTGTAATTACATTTTTGCAATCATTGTCCCCCAAGTACATTCATATAACCCGGCAGCTATACTACACGAACACTCTATGTTTTAGTCACCCAAAATCACTAACAACATCAATGCATGCCATCTCGTTATTAAGTTGATACACTCCATCGACAATGTCAATGATTCATAACTTCATCGTGTCATGCCACAAAATTTAATTTGGAAGAATTTTTTCTTTAATCTTTTATTAGACAATAACGATATCTATCTAATTTTAGTTAATATAAACTAGCAACAAAAATTATTCTATTAATAAAAACATCAATAATATATGCATTCATTTCTCACAAATCATATACAATATTCATGAATTATAATCATGACATGTCTTTCCCATCATGAGTACAAAAGAATCACTACAAAAATAGAAAGAAATAAAATAACAATAAACCTAGAGAATTCTAATCAATATCACACTCTTGATTCTCTGCCCTAATATAAAATCATTGAAACGATATATAATGAGCTAAAAAACACAACATGTCACTAAATCCTACAACTAAACTCAAAGCATGATAAAAAATCAATATGCATATCGTTAGTTAATTCATAATAGTAGCAATTATTACGAACATGAATATGTGGAGTGCATAAATGGTAAAATATGTAAAACAATAGAAAAATCAGGTATGTAAACCAATAAAATTAGAAATAATAAACTAGTAAACATGTAAGCTAATAAATCATCAACTCATTATGAAGATCAAATCAAATAAATAATGGGAAAATCACGTAAATCAATAACCAGAAATATCTCGAAAACAGTCAGAATTCATAATTGTGCAGTATAATATAATCAATATATACATGAAATTAAATTATTTTATATTAGCATCCAATTAATATCTTATATCACTTGATTAATATCACTTACTCAGTATAGGAATCACGTACCCATTATCAGCAGATTAGTAAATACCGAATCAATGGTAGCAACAGTGACATTGAATTAGTGACAATAATAATATCAATATTCGTAAAATCGATGACATTAATAGTAAACAATATCATGGTAATATAATAGTAATATGTAGAATAGTGAAATAGTATGGTGATGCCAGTGTGGTAACAGTAAATCAATACAATAACTATTAGGACGAACATTAATAATGAATTAATAACATGCATTTCAATGATCATATTCAATATTATTCAACAAATCATATATATTAGAGTGCAGCACCGAAGCGCCAGTGCACCACTACCAGCGCCACAGCACTGCATATTGAATCCAACATTATTGTAGAGCAGAGTCTCAAATGCTGCAACAATATTTTCTGGAGCTATTGTGCCCTCGACCTTGGGCTGCAGTGCTCGAAGGCACAGTGACGTTATGCTTTAGTTCAAACAAGAATTCATGTTTTCATTTTAAAACTATTTTTAAAAATTATGAGTCATTACAAATCACATGTTGTCACCAATTATATTGACCCATGTCATCAACAATAATGTTATGCACGAAGTTGTCATAAAAAAGTCAACTTCATCGACTTCTTTGGCACCAACATCTTATAAAACTAATGCACGCCACCAACACAAGCTCTAACTTAAAGACTTTGACATCAAGACTTATGGTGAACTTCTTAGTTTATATCCATCATTCAAAAACAAAAAAAATAATTATATAACAAACAAACTCTTGAAAACAGTTTGTACGTCATAAGACTCTTTCAACTTCTACCACAAAATCAGTTTAATATAATTTATACCTACTATATTATACACACACCTTCTCTAATTATAGAGAAGTGCATCATTTATAATTCATGATATAAGCTAGTTGAATTATTACAACATCATCAAAGCTCATAATTGTTCTCATTCTAAAATTTTCATATAACAATTTTGATCTCTTGCAACTCTCTTATGTGTGCTAACCTAAATATATATATATATATATATTTGTATAAAACTAAGTTGTTAAATATTTTCTCATCATCATTGTGAATCTACTAACACTAAACAAACATAAATACATATTGTATAGAGTTATGTGAATTATTGTCTTGATGTATTAGTTTAATCACCTGAAGCTAAATGGGCTAAATATCAATATAGATGAGATGAAATTTGATGAATTACAATATTACCCATAAATCCATAATGTTTCACATTGGCCCAAAAGTTGTGTTTTTAAGTAAATTTAAATTTTTTTTGAGACATTTAGATTAATTAATACACATATAACATACTCAAGATTCTAACTCAAAGATTTTTAATTGACGGCCAAAGCTCTCAATCAAAATTAAGTAGAGCTGCTTAGTAAATTTAAATTCAATTCATGCCGGCGGCGTGCATGCCACGGAGTACAAAATAAGGGTTTTGTTTTAATTTTTAAATTTGCGAGTCGAATACGATGCCTCTACTGCTCTGGTTCCCGCCCGCCGCCGCCGTTTCTACCGTTTTTGCCGCTTCATCGGTCACAAAAGTCGGCCACCTCCACTGCTCTCAAAGCCGGCGTCTTTGCTGCCGCCGTCCAGTTAGTCTTCCTTCTCCACCCCTCGCCCAACCTCCGCTTCCGTTCCCGTTCCATTACTTTTTCTTACCCACCTTCTCCGCCAGGACGGTGTTTCCTTACCCCGCTTTCGTGGTATTTTTTCCTTCGCCGGGAGAAGAATCATAAGGCCCATGGCAACGGCCGACCCTGATACTCAGACTCAGACTTCCAGTCTGTCAACTGGTATAAACTCTGATTCTTTGTCCCTCGCTCTTAATAGTGAGAAAAGATTACAAATTGATGATAAAGTTGTCATCTTTACGGCTCGTTAGAGTTTATTTTTTTATTTTTTGTATGTTTGATAGCTCGGAAGCAGGCATTGATATCTCTTTCGGACAAGAAAGATCTCGATTTACTTGGAAGAGGGCTACAAGAACTAGGGTGAGCTCGTTTGTTATTGTTGGCATTGCAACGATTGCTCTTTGGAATCCCTTATTTGGTGGTGTTCTTCTTTCTTTTATTTACTTGTAAATATGTTACTGAGGTAGCATTGGAAGGGAATAAATATAGTTTTTTTTTCACTATTTTCATTGTTGGATGGTAGAATTGTATGTTAAAATGTGGAGCTGTTTGGAAACATGTAGAACTTTGACATCTAAGTTATAATATGTTGTCTAGTTGTGGGCACTTTATATATTTTTTTGCTTTCTTTGTGTATCAATCGTTCTTCATGTTTCTTGCTAGGATTGCTCACTTAATTTTTATTGGTATGATTTGACAAACTAAGATTATACTACTTATCGTTGTGGATTTGGCTTCATGAGGATTACATGATTTCAGGTATGCTATTATTTCGACTGGTGGAACAGCAAAAGCTCTGGAGCAGGCTGGGATTACAGTGACTAAAGTTGAAGAAATTACTTCCTTTCCAGAGATGGTGATTTTCTTTGAACCCTCTTTGGGTTATCTTTTCTATCCAAAAAAACTAATTGCAAAATTTGTTTGAAATGTTGGGGCAACTAAGTGATGGGAAAGAATTTGTAATGTTATAACCATCGTCACCAATTCATTCTTCAGCTTCTTATTGACTTTATGGGCTGGGTTTCTCAATCCCTTTTTTAGATCATTTCATTTTTCAAGTCTCGTATATCTAGCATAGAGAGATGTCATTCACTAAGAACTTCTAGCAATATTAACTTTGTTTGGGTCCCATACTTTCCTAGCCTTTTTTATGAATTATAGATATCATCTTTTATTGAAAGTGATCAAATCATCTCAAGCTAAGGACTTATTTTGTTTTACCAAAAAAATATAAATTTAAGGGCAATAAAAGCATATGGCACTAATAGCATATGGTCTTCAAAGCAGCAGAAAGCGCCACTAGGATTTTGACCTGTTGAAGATTTTGAAGCGGCGCACTTGCTTTCCAACTAAAAATTATGAACTTTAGTACTAATTTTAATCATCAGTCATGCAAAATGGTAGAAGGTATAAAACTTGGATTATTTTTTTGTAAAAATGGAAAAAAAAGCTGATATAGGAGTATATTTTTCTTGCATAATCTGTTGTGTATTTTGGCAAGAAAACTAATCATTGTAACCTTGCAGTCATAGACAGTTTTTTTTTGTATATGTAAAATTCACATTAAGAGTCTCTTTTCACCTTTTTGACAAAACATATCCAGTAAACTTGTTCGTAAAATTTGAAATTCATAAACATAATAATGTCGGAATGAGGAATTTTATTTTTCTATCTGCATATGTGCTTTTCATGCAATTAACATACCTGAAATCTTGTGATTCTGTTCAATGATTATGTCTATCATCAAGCAAACAACCGGTCTTATGGATGTAAATAAATTACCTTCTAAACGCTTCAGTAAATGAAATTCTGAAGTTCATATTTTGCAAGGATCTAGATGCAAAAATCTGTATACTGACTTTCTCTTTCTGTACAAATAAAAGCAGGAGTGCTACTTTTGGAGTTCATATTAGAAAATTTTGAGTTGCTTGCTGAGATTAAGTGGCAGTATGCTGAGAAACTTTTCAGAACCAAGGCTGTTAAATTTACTTGTTATAAATAAGTTTTGATAGAATTTTTGGTTTATGTAGCTTGATGGTAGAGTAAAGACTTTACATCCAAATATACATGGTGGCATTCTTGCTAGAAGGAACCATGATCACCACATGGAAGCTTTAAATGAGCATGGGATTGGTGAGTTTCAACATGAAGGAGCAGTAATTTGTTCACCTAATGCATTCTCATAATTGTTTGAATGTTAGTGCTATAGCAAATACACACAGAGGATATAGTATGTATTCATCTATTCATGTATATTTTCATTTCTGTTTATGTATATTAAATATATTTGGTACAGGGACATTTGATATTGTCGTCGTGAACCTTTATCCCTTTTATTCAAAAGTTACATCAGCAAGTGGAGTAACATTTGAGGATGGCATTGAGAATATTGACATTGGTGGACCAACATTAATCCGTGCTGCTGCCAAGGTCTTTATGTTGGATAGAATACCATCATGAAGTCATTTGAGTTTTACCTTTTTTATTGAATTTACTTGTTTGCACAGAATCACATGGATGTTTTGGTTGTAGTAGATCCTAAGGACTACCCTTCCCTTCTAGAATTTCTGCAAGGAAAAGAAGATAATCTGCAGTTTCGTAGGCAACTTGCCTGGAAAGCTTTTCAATATGTTGCTTCCTATGATTCAGCTGTTTCAGAGTGGCTTTGGAAGCAATCTCCACAAGGTATCAACTGGAATAATTCTTCTTTTATTCTAATCTTCTTACATATTTAACAAACTTTCATTTGCATATTTCCTTGTTTAGGCAAATTTCCCCCCAGCCTTACAGTGCCACTTACAATGAAGTGTACGCTTCGGTATGGGGAAAATCCTCATCAAAAGGCTGTATTTTATGATGACAAAAGTCTCTCTCTGGTAAATGCTGGTGGTATTGGAACTGCTATCCAACATCATGGAAAGGTGAAACGTCTTTAAGTTACATGTTTTGTTGATTTTCTGATGATTTTAATATTAAAGTTTTGTAAATGTTCTATGTTTTCATTTGTGTTGGACCACTATTCAAAAAAGTATTGAGTGAAAAGGGTGTTGTTAGTGATCAATGAAATATGAACGGGTGAAAGCAGTGGTAAATGGTCTAGAAGGATATGATGGTGGCGGCGATTGATGATGTAGTTAAAGGCAACTATTGGGGAGGAAATAGTTGGTTTTGGTATTGTTGTTGTTGTAGAGAGGTCATGGTGTCAATTAGGGAAGGGTGTTGGAAAGTGGCAGTGCTTGCTTTAAACTGATTTTCAGAAAGAAAAAGTACCTAAATGGTTTCTTTTTAAGGAATTTTTTCCTCATCATTTAGAGATTTTATTAATCAAAGGGACTAAAATGCCAGTTTAAAGAAGATATATTAGCTATAAAACTGATTTCTGAAATCAGGGAATTTGATTTTAGATCTGAATAACTTGCTAGGGTCAGGCCAAAATAAAAAATATATTAAACATTTATTTGGAAATAATAACCTTGATGGAATTTATATGCTGGATAAGATGAGTGAAAAAAATGGAGTTGATTGAGGAAGTGCAGGCTCTTATTCTGTGAAAACTTGGTTTTTGAGTTTTGGATGGGTTTGAGTTACTGTAACTTTGTTATAAATAGTTTAGATGTATGGCTTCAGCTTTTTGATCTCCTGAAATTACCTATTTGTTCATTGCAAAGCATTATTGATATTCATTGTGGTTTTGTTTGGGACATATTTTTTTGACCGCTTTGAGGTGGAAAAGTAAACAACAAAAAATAATGGCCATTTGGATTACAACTTTTTTAAAATTTTCCAAAATTTTGTTTAAGGGAATCTACCTTTGAGAAAGCATAATTGAAATTATGATTGAGAAAGTAGCTTTCCTGTTAAGTGCTTTTTAAGTTAAAACAATTAATAATTAGTATGTCAACAGGTTGCAGCTGAAGAAACATCTACATACTCTGTGTTTCATGTTGCATGTTGTGCATGAAGGGATTACTTTCTTGTGTATTCTCTTTGTAAGCTATCTAATTATGTGCGGAGTCCGGATATAGAGCTACATCCGGACTTCAATCAAATGACGATATGTGGATAATACATACTGTGTATTAGCGGTGTATTAGTTGTGTATTGATGTGTATTAGCTAGTACACACTGTGTATTATAATACACATTGTGTACTAGCTATGTATTAGCTGTGTATTGATGTGTATTAGTTGTGTATTATAATACACTGTATGTACTAGTCAATACATAGATAATGCACACCAATGCACCGCTAATACACAATGCTTATTAGCCACTTGTCATCATTTGATTTGAGCCGGATGTAGCTCTATGTCCGGACTCTGCACGTAATAATTTCTCTATTGTGAGATACCCATGTTCTATATCATATGTTATTGCAAGTAATTTGGGTTAAAATTTCTGTTTTCACTTTTAATGCTATTTGCTACTTGATGTGAATCAGATTACTGATGATGGTCAAAATTGACTTTATAGAGTTATTTTGATGTAGGAAATGTCTTACAATAATTACTTAGATGCGGATGCTGCTTGGAACTGTGTCTCAGATTTCCAAAGGCCTACATGTGTGATTGTAAAGCATACAAATCCATGTGGTGTAGCATCACGGGAAGACATCCTCGAAGCTTATAGACTAGCCGTGAAAGCAGATCCAGTTAGTGCATTTGGTGGAATAGTTGCCTTCAACACAATCATAGATGAGGTATTCAGTCCTTTTGAAACCCATATGATCATCTTCACCATCATTAACAGATTGTTTGCCTTATCCCTACTATTTGGGTTTGATTTTATGTATCCTCATTCTCCATTTATTTGTGTTTAGCTTTGTATTAGGAGTTAAACTTATTCTACATAATTCTTTTTGCACACTATTCTTGTTACCTTTTTTCAGCCACTGCATCCTAACCATTCAATATTAATTAAACTATCCAAGCTTATGTTTTATATCTAATCTTTCGTAGATGTTGCTCCTTCCATCTATTCAGCACAATCATTTCCCAATCTAACATTTTAAATTTCCCACACATTTATCTAATCATTCTTATTTTTTTGGTCATGCTTAATTTGTCTATTAGTGACTTTTTAACCACCAATATAGATGATCTATTTGCTATTTTATAAAATTTATCTTTAATTCTTGATGATATTCTCTTATTTCATGGTAATTTAATGCACTTCTCCTTTATAATCTTCCAAACTTAACTCAAGAAGTTAAGGATTGACATTAGTTGATAGGCAAGAAACAAAATTTTTATCAAGATTCTTCATCATAATCATCATTGGCCTTATCAAAATTGTATGGGGATGACTATTTAAACCTTTTTAAGTATTTGTATTTGTCTAACTGTAGTTTGTTATGCTGTTAGGATCTTGCAAAGGAAATCAGAGAGTTCAGAAGCCCAACAGATGGTCAAACAAGAATGTTTTATGAGATAGTAATTGCACCAAACTATACAGAAAAAGGGCTTGAGATCTTACGTGGCAAGTCGAAGAATCTGAGGATACTAGAGGCAAAAAGGACTCAGAAGGGAATGCTCTCGTTCAGACAAGTTAGTGGGGGTTGGTTAGCTCAAGACTCTGATGATTTAACGCCAGGAGAAATTGAATTTAAGGTTATGTCAGATAGGCCTCCCCAAGCAAATGAGTTGTCTGATGCACAGTTTGCCTGGCTCTGTGTAAAGCATGTGAAGAGCAATGCCATTGTCATAGCCAAGGTTGGTACATTACTTTGTAGCTCATTATCTATTTCTACTATAATTTCATATGGTTCTGAGCTTTGTTTTGACCAGCAAAAAATGCCAGAAAGTTTTACAGGTTAGCTTTAACAAGCATTTAAATTATTTTTTGCTAGTTGTTCATTACATGTAGATGAGAAATACCTTCCTGGTTGAATTCAGTTTGTTCGTATAATTCACAGCGGCAAATTTGAAAATATGCTAATAAGATTTGGTTGACTTTTAACCACAAATGCAGGTAACAAGTATTAATTCATACAAGTAAACATACCTAATAAATGAAAGATTAATATGTAATTACCATTATAATACTTGATGAATAGCTTGATACTAATTATCCATTTGTGTTTGTTTAATCACAATATTGAGATTTGAGAAATTCATTGTGGTAATGCTAAAGTGAAATGAATGTGTAAGCTAACTTAAGTTTTAACGGTTTGCTGGCTCCAAACAAAATGAATGATGAGTTTGGTCCTTTTCATTGCACATGGAAAGCAGTTCTTTTGTGCCCTCATTATCTTTGAGAGACCTCCAAACCATACCTCCCTCACTTCTTTAACAACAACAACAACAAAAACATCAAGCATTTGTCCCACTACATGGGGTCGGCTACATGAATCCTTTTAAGCCATTGTGTCATGTTAAAAGTCAAATTCTCATTTAAATCTAATAAAGAAAGATCATTCCTAATATTTTTTAACCAAGTATTTTTAGATCTACCTTTACCTTTCTTAACATAATTCAAATCTAATACCTCAACTTTCCTAACCGGGTCATCGGAAGGCCTCCGTTTAATGTGACCGAACCATCTAAGATGACTCTCTCTAATCTGATGTAAGCAAAAAATACAGGGAGCCTATATTTTGTGCTTAACAAAAACAGAGGCGGACTTCTACCGACGAAATTGGCTAATGATGAGAAAAGAGACGAACAAAATAGGGAAGAACAAACTCTTACATTTCAATTTAAACTAAACAAGTTAAAAAAAAACTATGACGACGACTTACAAACAACACGACATACACCATAAAGTTGCTGCACTTTGAGAAGAAGGATACAAGTGGAGCGGCACTTGCGGAGAGACGAAAGATATTAGAAGCCCGAGAAGAAAGGGTGGAAAGAGCCCGCAGGATTTCCAGAGGGGATGTGAAAAGAAGGTGGGAAAGAGCCCGCAGGATTTCCGAGCAACCCGCAGGTTAACAGATTTTCCAAAAATCAAATATCATTCACTTCTCTATTTCAAACAATACATAACCCCTCATTTTTATAGGTATGAAAGGGGAATACAAAAGGACACATACATAAATTCTAACACATAAAACTAAGCATTAAAAGCATGGGAATCTCCCCCCCAAGCTCTCGGTTTAACACCCAAACCAGGAACCAAGGAGACAGCCACGGGAGACGAAGGAACCGCACGGACCAAAGAGCCACGACCACGGGAAACGAAGGAACCGCACGAACCAAAGAGCCACGGTCACGGGAGAAGGAGCCCAGCCGTGAGATCCCAAGAGGCAAACATAAAAATCTTAAAACCTTGGTGGAAACCAAGGGGGTCATACATAGGAATACTAAACACCACACTTGGGATTCCAAAAGTCCCATTGGAAACCCAAAAGACTATAACATAAAAAGCCTAAAAACATTTAATTAAAAGATAATAAATAAACTAAAATGTTAGCTCATAATGAGCTAACCCTTAGTTCAATAAATGAACTAAAGTCCAGCTCATAAATGAACTAAAAGTTCAGCTCAAATATGATAAACTACTAGACTCAAGGGAAGCCAAAATTTGATTTATTTTGGACTAGTGTTGACCCCCCCCTTTGTCTACATCATAATCTTATCTTCCACTGGTGCTACTCTAACCTGTTCACGTATATGCTCATTTCGTATCCTATCTCTAAGGGTAAAGCCACTCATCCACCTAATCATCCTCATCTCTACAACACTTAACTTAGTATTATTCTTCTCTTTTAATGGCCACCTCCCTCACTTCTTGAAAAAGAAAGAAAAACCTTTACCTCGTAAATGATATGTGGTAGATTCTGATTTGAAAAAAAAAAATCTAGGAAAGCCTGATTCCTTCTAAGCGCCAGGATTGACGGTGGGAGCTTTTAGGTAGTTAAATTTGAAACTATGGCATCGCAAAAAAATAAGTCAACGGCAATGGAAAAGGGTCTTTTCCTGGACCCTTCGCCTTGATGCTCTTCTTTGTATTTTCATATTTGATATTTTCTTTATTTATTATAAGACTTGCATATGCTGTATCCCGTTCTGGTATAACACCAAAAGCCACATCAATATCTCTGGCAATGGGTAAATCCAATTTCATTCATGCAACTATTGATCCAAGAACAAGTGAGGATAGCTTCCATGAGTTAGTAGGAATATGCTTATACTAGGAATCAAGTTGGCCTCAAGAATAGAGTGGCGTGCCACTGTGTTTCTCTCTTATATTTGCAAAAACAATGGATTAACCAACATAAAACTGGAGCTCTTGCATTTCTACAGAATAGCTGCATGTTGGGGATGGGGAGTGGTCAGCCCAACAGGTTGGAGAGCTTAAGAATTGCTTTCAGGAAAGCTGGAGATGAGGCAAAAGGAGCTGCTTTGGCTAGTGACGCTTTCTTCCCCTTCGGTAAGTATTCTGGGATTTATTTTTGAAATATATGTTACTTTGCTTCAGTTACACCATCATAGCAATTGCTTAAATACCAAATTGTTATCTCTTGCGAATTACTGCATGTTTTTTCACTTCATTTCTTGTTTTGAATGATTACTTGTTATTTCATAATAAATATATTGATCGTTTCATGTGACATCAAGTATATTGTGGCATGCAACAAGACCTTTGCAGTAGCTCATCATCCGATGATGCTTCTCTGAAGGATTGAAATAAAGCATAGTTGTCTCATGGTTCTTAAATCAGCTTCGGGCATAAGACTAAGGCTTTGTTTGGGACGGCTTCTTTGCTGTTTTCTAAAACAATTTTCTAGTATAAAAATTTATTGAATTGAAAAATTTTGCATTAAAAAGCAGTTTTATAAAGTAGCACAAAGGTTTCCCAAACGAAGCCTAATTTAGGCCATTAGACTTGTCATCATGGTTATCTGACTCAACTATGATGTCATCATGAGGAGTTATTACATGTAATATTTTCTTTCCTGATATGATTTTAGACATGTTTTGTTCTCTCTCATTTATATGGCTCTTTCTCATGGCTATTCCTCCACCCCCTTCTTGTTTGACTCATACGATTGTGATGAGATTAAGTTTGTGCTAGCTTTCTCATTCTTCTCTTCCTCTAGATTAACATAATTCCTCTTATTCCCCGCCTCACTCCTCCCTTTGTACTATCTCTCTGTCTCTCTTCTCCTCATCCTCACATTACCCATTCTTTTTTCCCATTAATACTAGGGGTGTCAAAATAGGGTTTCGGGTCGGGTTCAGGTCGAACCCAAAACTGACCTGAATTCAAATGGGTCAACCCTAACCTGACCCGGGTATGTGAAAGGGTCGGAAATCTAGGCTTGAATCCTACCCATCGGGTTGCCGGGTTGACCCTATAACGACCCCAAGATCCGTGTAGCGAAAAGATTCCTCTGATCGATCATTCATTTCTTTTTTTTTTTTTATCCGTTGTTCGTATCAATACATACATCCAGAGCCAGAGATAATTACATTACAGAAAAGAAACAGCAGGGGGGGCGGCGAGCTGGACTGCGGGTGCGGACGTGAGCGGGCAGGGTACTGGCAGCCGCAAGCAGGCTTGGGCAACGCGGTCAGCTCATTTTAAACGGGTTTCCGGGTTGACCTGACAAGTGACAACCCATTGGGTCAACCCGAACTCGACCTATTTTTCAAACAGGTCGGGTTCGTCGAATCCGGGAACCCGAACCCGACTCGTTTTCAAATCAAGTTGGGTCTAACCCGAAATTCCGGGTCGGATTTACTTGTCGTGTCAAATATTGACACCCCTAATTAACACGACTCCACCAAGCTCAGTATAATCCCAAATGACCACCCTTCCAAACTCTTTTCACCTGAAATAAACCTAGCAAGGCACCCTTGCTTGTCTGAACCATCTCCTTTCTTTCCACCATAAATGGCTCAAAAAATACACGCAGATAAGAGTGTTTTGGTCCCCAATCAAATTGAAGAAAATATCAAATTGATATTAGAACATGGAGATCCCTTCATAACAAAGCTTGCTGCATTTCTTTTTTGGTTCTTGCTTGCAAGTTTTTTGCACGATGCTTCCCTCAAGCAATGAGTTGTTGTCCACACTTCTCATAAACTAACTATGTTTTCTGTAAATAGGTCCTTTGTCACTCGATATTATAACTTATGATAAAGCAGATTTAGGTTTCGTTTGGGACGGCTTTTTTACTGCTTCTCAAAAAGTTTTAGTACAAAAATAAATTAAAAAGCTGCTTTAAAAAGCAGTAAGAAAGCCATCCCAAACGAAACGTTAGTCATTGATTACTTCAATAAGTTTAAAGATGATGATTTTATTACTAGGGATGATGAACTAGTTGAATGGTCTACTTAGGCTATTGTTTTGTGATGCGGTTGGTGCCTCGTCATATCAAATATGTTGGCAAATGAGATTTTTATAGCTTTGAGAGGTTGCATTTTATACCTTCATGAGGTTATAACTGTGTTGATGATGATGATTATTGCAGCGAGTTGGTGAAATCGAAATCAACTACACATTATTTTTTTTAATACAACTACAACAACAATAACAAATATTTATCTCGTTGTGTTGGTGACATGAATCCTTTTTTTCAATCTCTCTTTTTGTTTAGTTTCCTTTTCTCTTTATTTCTAAAATGGCATATTTGGATCCTCATAATTTCCTGAATTCAATTAAAATTTTCATTTTTAGCTTTATTTTCATGTTTCCATAAATCTCAACCGTCAAGCAAGTAGAAAGAATATCCGTGGTCAAATATTTCGGGATGGAGGGAAGATTGACAACAACCAAAGGAAGAGGGTTTACCAAAGGGTCTCTGATGGATCGCTCGATTTGATTGGGAGGGAATTAGAAAGTTTCCAAATTAAGAGGGATCTGTTTAGAAAGGTTCTTAATTATTTTGGAAATTTTTAATTACAATTGAGAGGGAATTATTTAGGGTAAGATATTTAATTTGAATTTAAAATCTAAGAAGGAATTATTTATAGAAAGGGGGGAGAAATCAAGGGGATATTGTTTGGAAAGTTTTAATTACAATTGAGAGGGAATAATTTAGGACAAGCGATCTAGTTTGAATTCAAAATCTATAAGAGAATTATTTGGGAAAAGGGGGCTGGTTGGGAGGGAATTACCGAATTAGGGGAGCCTATTTAAGGCTAACTATGTTGTTGTTTTGAAGGAGGTGATTTGTGTTTGTTGTAGTCTTTTTTGAGAGGACTCTAGCTGATGACTAAGGATTTGGGAGAGTCAGATCTTCCTGTCCATTTGAAGATCCAACAATATCTTGCTATTTTCTTTCATATATATTGCAATAAAAAGAGTTATAGTGTGTTCTTCGTAATTTCGTATTGTCGTTTGCTGATTATGAGGAAATTGCATCCACTTCCTATTAGTCTCCATGTCATTCCCCAGAATATTGAAACTAGCACTGTAGAGTTGGTTAATAGAATGAATATGTTCATATTCGACATGAAAAAGCATCCCAATTCCACTAACAGTGTGAAGATCATAAATTTCAATTCACCAATAATAATATTTTTTATTAAAAGAGGCACACAATTTTTCATCCCATTTGTTTACGTAGACAGAAAATTCATCGAACTTCATAACTCTCCAAACAAGAGAATACTCAATGAAATAATGATACCAATCACTATTCCAAAACCATTTGAGAGCTTTGATAAGACCATCTTTTATGAATCATGATTCTAGCATCAGAGGCATTTGTCCTAAAGAATTTCAGTTCTTTTTAATCCTCTTCTACTTAATGTGGCAAAGGCATATTAATATTATAGATCTCTTTTCTGGAAGAAGTAGGACAAGATTGAAGTCCAAGGTCGGAGGTTGGAATCGGGAGAGGAAGTGTCGGGAGCAGAGGTTTCTGCGTGTGGAGTCGGAGGAGGGGAGCAGGGCTTCTATTTAACGACGCGAACAGGCGACAATCGAGGAGCTGCCACGGGATTTGCGGGATCAGACGCGAACGGCGCCCAATTCAGCGGGATATCTGCTGATTTTTTGGACTTCCTCGATAGATACGAGGTGAGCTGCTTTCTTTTTGTTCTTTACCCGTAGGTCAACAGCATTTAACCTAAAGAATTTCAGTTCTTTTTAATCCTCTTCTACTTAATGTGGCAAAGGCATATTAATATTATAGATCTCTTTTCTGGAAGTAGGACAAGATTGAAGTCCATGACCAAATTTCATTTACAACAATAACAAATTACTCCATTGCCACATTATTTGGCAAAAATTCCCTTTTCCACGCATTTGAAATAAGTAGGAGCAAAACTCCTTGCCAAGCCTCTAGGAGGTGATATAAAATGAGCACCAATTGAGAGACCAAGATTTCGTTTGGGACGGTTTTCTATTTCTTAAAGTAGTAGAAAGCCGTCTCAAACGAGGCCTTGGAATGATTTTTTTACTGCTTTCTAAAATAGTTTTTTAATACTAAAAAGTTAGTTTAAAAGCAACAAGAAAGCTATTCCAAATAAAGTCTAAATAGATGTTGTACCAGTTTGAAAATTACTATTCAACTTTTCATGGAAGAAAAAAAATCTATGATACCCATAGTTTAGAAAAACTCAGCTTTTTTTCTCAGAACATTTCTATAGCTAATTTTAGTCGCCTAAAATGGAATCTTAGGATGAAGAACAAAGCCCTTACCTCCATGTCTTCCCTCCCAGCAGATATAGCCTCCATAGATATCATCTGTAATTGGTTATTTGTGCAAAATCATTACTCATCTTATTCTTATATTTCTAAGCTCCACTTAAAATTTATCCAACCTTGGCTTGTTGATAGCTTTTTCAAGTGATTAAGGCTTCGTTTGGGACGGCTTTCTTCCTGCTTCTTAAAGCAACTTTTAAGTACAAAAATTAAAACTTTTGTATTAAAAAACTGCTTTAAGAAGCAGTAAGAAAGCCGTCCCAAACGAAGCCTAAAAGAAAACATCTACACATCCATAGAACAATCATATTTAATATATTTTACATATATTTGTACATAAATTTGACTATATTTCCAAGTATTACATTATCAATATCTGAACAGCATGGAATGATGCTGTGGAAGAGGCTTGCCAGAATGGCGTTGGGGTCATTGCAGAACCTGGAGGAAGCATCAGAGATGCAGATGCAGTAGATTGTTGCAATAAATATGGGGTTTCTTTGCTCTTCACCAATATAAGACATTTCAGGCATTGAAATTGGATTCTGGAGAGGAAGCTGCTTCCAGACATTAAAGAATAATGGTTTTGTTGCTGAGAGATTTAGGTTTTGTTTGGGATGGCTTTCTTATTGCTTTGCAAAGCAGCTTTTTAGTATAAAAATTACAAATATTGTACTAAAAAGCTTCTTTAAGAAGCAGTAAGAAAGTCGTATTTGTTTGAGACAACTTTTTTACTGTTTTCTAAAGCAGCCTTTTAGTTAAAAAAATTTTGTACTAGAAAGCTGTTTTAGAAAGCAGTAAGAAAGTTGTCCCGAATGAAGTCTTTGTTTTAGGTTAATTAATTTTTGTTTTAATTTGTGTGCTTTATTTATAATTTAAGTTTGTATTTTACTGTTGTTGAGAAGTTATTATTTGCAGCTTGAATTAATAATTGATATTGTTGTTGCTTATTTATTGATTTGTGACATTATTTAGAACCAATTGAATTTTCACAAAAAGATTGAATAAATGTAATTTTTTTTAGTTGATAGCTTCTAATGAGATATATTTTTGAACCTTTTTAAATAAGCAAAAATAAATATATCTTTTTTCAATCAATAAATGTTCTAAAAAAGATTCAATTAAATTCTTTTATCATTTTTTTTAATTCTTTCAAATCAAAAGAAGTCTTAGGCTTTGGTTTCGCATATATGCAGTTTTTTTTTTTTAATAAAAGTTTTGAAGTTATTTTCTAAATAATAACTTATGCTCTATTTAAATTTTATTTTTTCCAATAAGCTAATAGAAATATTTAGAAGAGAAATACAATTGTTTTGAAAATAATAAAAATAAATTATAAATATGTAGAATATGTCTTTTAATAAATACAATGTTTTAAATATTAGACTGAATTGGCCAGGTCAATAGTGAATCCCAATTTTGTATCAAATCTAGATGAACCGGCCATTGCCGACGAACCGATGAATAGATCCTAATTCCCTTAAACCGACCAGTTCAAATTCTAAAATTTTTAAATGATTAAATTACTTATTAAAGCATTAAAAGGAAGGAGGAAGAAAAGGAAGAGAATGAAGAAAGCTCTCTTGCCATCAAACTCTTCTTCCGCCATCATCAGACTTCCACCCGGGACAGCCTACTGATGCCCGAGTTGTGAAAGTCAGTTTTCTTTGATTTCCTTCCAGGATCATCCAGGACGAAGTTGAGATCGTCCAGGACGATCAGTTCAAAAGCTGATGACTAAGAATTTCGTTCCAGGACGAAGTCAAATTTATCTGTACGAAATTTGTCCAGAGAGCAGGTCGTCTAGGAACGAATACATTTCGTTATGTACGAAATTTGTCCAGAGGGCAAATCGTCTCGGGATGAATTGGAATTGTCCGGGACGATCTGCATGAATATATATTGGATTGAGATATTTTGGAATCATTTGGAAGATAGAGAAAAAGCAGGAGAGAGAAAGATAAGGAAAGAGAAGAGGAAAGCTTGGTTTTGGAGCTCGCGGCGCGCTTTTCGTCCGTCGTCGCTGTTAGAAGATTTTTTTGTCTCGCAGTAAGGACTCTGAATCCTATTTTTGATTTCGAATATTTCGAGTTTTGGTATTTTTCTGCTCAGTTTTGTGTTTCTGTTACCGAAAAATGTGCATAACTTTGTATTGATGAAACTTTTACCGCGTAACTTTTGGTATGTTGTAGAAACGATGATTTTGCACGATTTGAGTATTTTCTGGAAAGTTTTCACCATATATTTTAAATTTTGCGAAGTTTTAATCGAATAACGAATTATCTGGATGTTGGAAATTATTGCTTCAGTACAATGAAAGTCTTGAAATTATGTTTTACAATGTCTGTAGTAATTTGATAATTTTCTGAAAATGTGCATTTTACAACGACTTATGTATGCTATACGATATTTTAAGGAGTTTTATATATTGAGCTAAATCATGTTTTACGGTTACAATGCATTGATGAGATAATGATGAATGTTGTTATATGATTGAAGCTATTGTTATAAAAAAAATAAAAAAAAAAATTGTTGTTATATTATTGTGATACTACTGTGTGCTGTGTGTGTGAAAGACAAGTAAAGATTGGTTGAACCGTTGGTTGGAGACTGATTGACCTTTACATGATGGTGGGCCGACGGGCTTTTCTTTAAAAAGAGTTTGATGTTATCCTCTACTGATCACGTGATTACTGAAGGAAGTTATAAGGAGATGATTACTGTGCCGACGGGCAAGGGTGACGACCCTAATTACTGAGCCAACAGATACAAGATACAAGATATTGATACAATACTGAAAAACACCTTAATAGCCAGTGCTTCTACTTGCTCTGTATGACTACTGTACTAAATTGCATGTTTAACAGTATTGTTACTACTACTGTACGGATTTATTGATACTAACAGATTTATCGTTATTGTACGGATTTAGTTACTGCACTGATTTACTATTAATGCATAATTTTACTATTATAGCATTACTTTTCATGTCACTGTTGTACTAATACTGATACAGACACTGATACTACTGATTCACTTTATTGATATAATGCACGTGATATACTGTGTAAATGACATATGATTCACTAAACACGTGATATAGATTAATGGATTGCATGTGATGCACTGAGCACGTGATATTGGATAATTGAATTACAAGTGTACGTTTTGATATGATTATACGGCATTGATTGATTTCGACTGTTTCAAATAATGTTATGAATTTATTTCATTGATTTGATTTCAACAGTTCGTGATAGTATTGATTTGACATTTTATACTGACTGATATTATTGAACCATTGATTTATCTTTATACGACTGATATTTGATAATATTGAAACGATGATTTATTGATTGATTTGATTGATACTACCGATACGAAGATTTTTTAACGTTTTAACTGTTTACGAAATTGACTGATGTTATAAATAGTGACGACTACTGTAGAGATTTGACATACGTACTAATTCATTGAGCTTTACAAACTTTTATACTGTTTAATGATTATTCTATTGTCGATTGAGGATTTTACTATTTATGTATTGATACTGTTTACGCATTGACTACCGTTTTTGTACTGATTATTATTTATACACTGATTACTGTTTATGCATTGATTTCTGATTCTGCATTGATTCAAATGATCATATGTAAGTGACTGCAATGATTTGACTGATTGATATGCATATTGTTTCCGTACCGTGCTATGATTTCAGTTGTAAGTTTTGGTGACCTGCTGGGTTTTTTTTAAGCTCATTATATGTGGTTAATATTTTCAGGTCAGGGCAAGGGAGCAGAAGATTAAGGTTGATCAGGAATCTTCAGGTTTTTTACCTTTTGTTATAGTGATTCTTTTTGTACTCATGACATGATAGATTACTTGTGATTGATGTGTAGATCCTGAGTATTGTAAATGTACTTTTGGGAATGAATGAAAATATTTACATGAAGTTTCGAATTATAGATTTTGTTAGACTGTTTAATACTGATTGATGACTATAGATAACTCTGATAAAAGATTGACTTACAGGATTGACTGAGTAATTATTCCAAGTTAGATCTTGGGGCGTCACACGAGTTTTACCCGAACGCCAATTGACATCAGAGTTTTGCCCGGCTACCGACTAACGCCATAGTTTTACTAGACGTCGAAGTTCCACCCATCGCCATACTCCTTTCCGTAACCGGACTTTCCACGGACTTCTACCCAGCGTCGGGCTTTCGCCCATCGTTGGATTTCTACCCATCACCATACTTCCGCCTTTCGCCGAACTTTTGTTGGACTTCTACCCGACGCCAAATTTCTACTCGTTGTCGGACTTTCGTTGGACTTCTACCCTACACCAAAGTTCCGCACGTCGTCGGATTTCTACCAGACACCAGACTGTTGTATGTCATCAAACTTATACCTTACGCCAAATTTTCTCCCATTATCGAACTTCCAACCTTAGTCGCCAGCCCTTATGATCTCATTCACTAGACAATAATGTTTTTGACTACTATCGTCCGTTGACCACGGTCCTTATGATATCCATAGCTATATTGTGGTCCTTTCGACCTTCGTCACCAAAAAATGACCTTTTTTTAACAATTACCGTCATTCGACTACGGTCTCTCTGACCATCGTCACCCGACTATGGTCTTTCCGACCTCCGTTGTCCACCAACAATGGTCCTTCCGACCAAACAAACACGTTAATAGTGATTCTTCATATTCCCACCATGCAATGCACTTCATATGATGTATATTTGCTATGTCAAGCAAAGGTCTTCCCCCTAAGGAAGGGCCTCATTTGTAATCAACTAGAAATACTAGTGGATTCATTCAAACTGGGCCATACCTCATGGTTTTTCCCCTATTAAGGGGTTTTCATGTAAATTGGTGTCTCTTATGAATGTTACATCATTTCTTTTATCTGATTGTATGCTAGATCTTCGTACAAAATTAAGACGCTAAACTTTTTATTTCTATATTGCTATGAATAATTCATGATGCAACAATGTTAATTAATATAAACTTTCACATATATTATAAGAGTACGACTCAAACACAAAATTAAAAAATTCTTAATTGATAGTTAAAGTTCTCAACTAATACATATTTTGATTATAAATTTTGACTATCAAATAAAAAATTTTGAGTTAGAAGTTTAAGTATACTATGTATATGATGCTTATGAGCTTGTTTTAATCGAAGGTAAAAAAAAAAAAAAAAAAAAAAAACGCTGCTAAACAGTAAACGCTATAAAAACTTCTTTGCATTCTGTCGTTGTGTCTTGCACCGGTCCGCGGCTAAAAAATGAGGCGGTATTCTCTTAGCCTCTGGATTCCTGCGTCGCGCCATCTCAAAACCCTTCCCTCCTACCCAAGCCCTTATTTTCTCCACCAACTTCATCGATCATCGCTGCCTGAAGTCTGTACTTCTCCTTATTCTTCGGCATCCCGCAGCTTTACAAACCCCTTTTCACTATTCTCCCGTGCTCTCACTTCTTCGAGTAGTCTATCTCCCTCTCTCTCCGCTCTTTCATTTTTGGCGGAAAAAAGTTTTTATGTTTGAAATCTGAGGAACTGTGGAAGAGGTTACACACTCAGATCCAGCTCAGCTCTTCATATCACCCGCAAACTGACGGGCAAACTGAAGTGATGAATCGAACATTGGGTAATCTATTGCGGTGTCTAGTACAAGACAATCCAAAAATCTTGGATGAATTACTTGGCCAGGCCGAATTCGCATTCAATTCCATGACAAACCGCTCTACTGGTATGTGCCCATTCAGTATAGTTTATACTAAAATGCCAAATACTGTCCTTGATGTTACAGTGCTACCCAAGTGTAAGAGCAAATCCGCGTCGGTGCTAGTAGACAATTATGCGGAATTTCTAGCCAACATCAGAGCGAAGATTCAAGCTGCTAATGACAAATACAAACTGTCGGCGGATGTGCATAGAAGGGAGAAATTATTTAAGCCTGGAGATTTGGTATTTGTTCGGTTGAAAAGAGAATGTCTACCTGTGGGAGAATACTCAAAGCTGGGAAAAAAGAAATGGGGACCGTTCTTTATAAAGAGCAAGATCAACGACAATGCATACATTGTGGATCTTCCGGAGGAGTTCAATACATCCCACACTTTCAATGTCAAAGATATCTATGCTTACATGCCACCTGATGAGGGCGAAGCTCAAGTTCATTCTGTTGATACAGATAACGATTTTAGCGGGGGCGAATGATGCGGTGCACTATAGGCTTATAGTGTGACGGGTACTATCTTACCTTTTTCTCTGAATAAGGCCGTTACTGGTTTGATCTCCACTACTACTTTTATCCTTTAGTAGTTATATAGTACAGAAAGTTGCTTTTAGTTTTTAATGCTTTTAGTAGTATATGGATATTCTGATAGTATATGAGAAGTTTCCTGTAGAGAGGAAGACATCTTTTACAATTTGATCAATAGAAATCCCTATAGTTCTCTGTTAGTTCTTGCTTGTTTCTTCTGCTTGTCACAGCTTTGCAGGTGTCGCAGCATCATCTATTCATTCCAGGAGTCAGGAAACAGCTAAAGGATTGCCCAGCACTTCCATTGAAAACTATATATTGTTGTCTTGCAAATCCTGTATTTCCATATTTTTTAACAATCACACCAGCTATTTGCCGACCCCATGTAGTGGGACAAAAGCTTGATGTTGTTGTTATACACCAGCTATATGCCTACAAACAGCTCTATCAACATAGTGAATTTCCACTGCCTTTGTTACCTCCTTAGGCTCAATTGCTTCAACTATCTCAGGATCAGAAAGTATAATTTCATCTAAGATTGAACCATTAGTGTAGACATCCTAATTCCTTATTTCAGTGCTTCTCCACTTTGGTAGGTCTACATTCGATAAAATATAGCTAAGAACAACGTGTTGTTTATTTTTTAAAGATACTTGTCTTTGTCTCAACAATTCAGTTCTTCCAATTATATCATCCATTTTCTTATAGCCCAACTGGGCCATAATGCCACTCACCTCCTTGGCAACATACATAAAATAGTTGACCAAATCACCAGGAACACCAGGGAAACATGCATGAAGTTCTTCAATCTGACTTGTACTCCAATTGTGCAGTTGTTTGTGTGACAAACGAGTGCCATTATATAACTTGCTGCTATCATAGCAATAGAACCAAACCACACTCATCAGCACCTATTGCTGCAGCTATATGGACATCAAATCCACTCTTGAATCCATCATACACTCGATGGATAATCCTCTCTCAATCCATTTTGGATAAGTTTCTGATGTGTCTCCATCAATCCAAGCTCCCATGGTCCACCAGCATGTTTAATAGAGCTTATAGGGCTAGCTCCAGTTCCTCCATTATGACCAAACACATGTATTATGTCAGCATTCACCTTAACTACGCCTGAAGCTATGGTGCCTATCCTAGCTACTGCTACAAGCTTCACATATCCTTGGCCTTTGGATTAACCGGATGGAGGTAAAAAATCAATTGTTCAAAATCCTCAATTGAATAAATATCATGATGTGGAGGAGGTGATATAAGAGGAACACCTGGTTTAGAGTTCCTTAATCTTACAATATAAGCGCTAACTTTTTTCCCTAGAAGTTGATCACCTTCTCCCTGTTTTGTACCTTGAGCAATTTTGATCTCCAACTGGTCAGCATTGGCTAAAAAAGTTGGAGTAACACCAAAACATCCTGAAGCAACCTATTTAATTGCACTTGTGGCAGTATCACCATTCTGGAGACCTTTATGGTGAGGAAGCGTTGAAGAAATCAATAACGTCTGCAAGTGGACTCAAGTGGATAGGATCCTCACCTCCCTCTCCAAAATTAGATTTTCTATCTAACTTATTCATTGCAACTACAATAGCTTCACGTGTTTCCCTAGAAATAACTCCCAGAGACATTCCACCAGTACCAAAATGTTGTACAATGGAAGATGCAGGTTCAACTTTGCCAACTGGAATAGGTGGATGTTACTCTTAAGTTCCAAAAGATCTCTAAGAATATTTATTGGTTGGTTAGCTAGATGCTGCTGATAAATAACATAAACACTCACCTTTTTCTCGAGCTGCTTTATGCAGCAGTTTTGACATCTCAGAGTTGTTGCCATGATATTCACCTCCTGGTTGGAATGAATCCAAATTTTCCCAATCTTTTTGCGGTCTCCTCTGAGAAAGCCTTCACCCTAGGATTGCCACTATCCCAATAGCGTACTCCTCCTCCATTGTAATGGTTGTCATGATCCCTCCATGTTTCCCCCGTGTATTGAGGGTGAGAATCCCACATTTTTTTCTCTTTGCCTCACGTGATCCGTTCCCCATGGTTCGGCCCGTCCTCCTCCTCCCCCGATCGTCCATTTATCTTTCCCAAATGACCTCTTATAGTGGTCGGCCATCCCACCACCTTCGCCATGAAACTCCCTTCCCATTGTCCCCCATCCGAAAAATCTATTTCGTTCTTTATTGGAGTCCTAAGAGGTGGCTCTTGACTCTCTCCTTCTACGACAGCCCATTCCTCTTGCCCCAATGCTTCCTATAGTGGTCGGCCACCCTACCATCTCCATAAAAAAATTCCCTCCTTGCTGTCCTCTCATCCAAAAACCCTAACTTGCCCCTTATCAAAGATCTAGGAGGTGGCTCTTAATAAAAGAAACTCTCCTCGAACTCATTCGATTCGGCTAAGGGAATTTTGGTCAAATATTAGTTTGAGTTAGCCATCAGAACCACCGGTGAAGTTTTTTATTGCATCTCCAAGAGTTTCCTCATCTTCTCCTCCATAATTTCCTTTCTTTTTGGTTCAACACTAGGAAATGCCGGTGAAGCTTTCAACTGCATCTTGATTAATCTCCTCATAATGCCTTCCATGTTCTCGAATTGGTTTTCCATTTGGGTTTCCATGGACGACATCCTTCCTTCCATCATTGTGAACCTTTCTTCCATTCCAACATATTTTTCCTCCATCCCGGCCTTGAGTAGTCTCATCTCTCATTCCAACGCCTACATCTTCGTTGCTTCCATTTATGGATCTAGGTTTTAAACCGCAAAAAAACAACAAAAAACAATGATGAATGGTCTTAAATCAGCAAAATCAACAAGGGGAAGGAATTATGAAGCAAATTTCAGCGAGGAGAAATGCAATTTTGGTTTAGGACACGGCTTTGATATCAATTTGATATGCCATGGAAAAGAAAACAGCGATAGATTAAGAGAAAAATTGTAGAAATACTCCAAAAAATGATTGATTTTTTATTATTACTTTAAAACAAATGCAATATACAAGTGATATACAATTAGAGAGGTAGATCGGTTCTCCCAAACAACCTAGACGCCACTAGGAAGCCCTCAAGAAGAAAACTACAGCAAAACACAAAACTCAACAATCGCCTCCCTAAACCTTAAACACTCCCCTTTAAATAACCATAGAATACAAAATCATAAATAAAATCTTCATAAATAATTTAAACATCATTTAGGAAGCATTCCTAAATAATTATACATGATTTATGAAACATTCCTAAACAATTGTGCATTATTTAGGAAACATTCCTAAACAATCAAACACATTTTAGAAAAATCTTCCTAAACAATTAAACATATTTAAGGAAGTCTTTCTAAACAATTAAACACTTCATGAATAGCATAAATATAATTAAGAAATTTTCTTAAACACCTACCAAATCTGAATTCAAATCATCATCTTTCATAGTTTCATTAAATAAACTTTTCTAATTATTTCTCCTTTGATTTTTCTTTCTGACATAATGAATATTAACTTCCCTGGACCCCACAAGGTAGGCCCCCCCTGATGTATCAGCTTCTTCAATCCTCGCAAATTTCTCCATATTGTATGTACCAGTTTTAATTGAACCTCATCACTTCGCTCAGTTTTTTTTTTTCAGTATTCTTTAGATTGCAAGTCTTTGATAGGATCCCATATAGGAAAAATCCTGAAGATTGTGGATTATCTTTACAAATCATTTGAAGTTTGTGGGAATTACTTAGACAGTCTCAATTAGACTTATAACATGTCATTTTCCACTTGTAATTTAGGAATGACATAGATTTTGATAGGTTTCCTTATTTAGTGTTTATTTTTCTTTATAGGCTAGCCAGTAACATGAATTTTTTCCTTTTAAACTTGGTGTATTGCAGGTTTAACCGTTTTTCTCTTTTGTTATTTCTTTTTCATTACTTAAGCATTCTTATGGGAATCTAGGGATTTGTCGACCTAATAAATCTGTGTTGCTTAATGGAGGCTTGATCTAGTTAATGGGATAAATAGGATTTGCCGAACACCCTTAACTGGTTATTTATTTCATGAAGTTCCGTTTAGCCCCTTTTTATCACCATCCGATTATTTGATTATTTGAGGTTCTTGGTTATTTTCCTTGCATTCACTAATACCAACCAAAACCATTAGTAAACTCTCATTTTCCTTTATTTTTTATTCCTTTAGGAAAGAATCTATGAGCTTTGTTTTTCATCTTTCTTTTCATTTCTTATAATTTTTTACCCATCCTTATCTTGAATATTTAAGATTTAGTGGTGTAGAATCAACTTTCACATTACACCAAAGATGGCTAAAACTTATTTGTTGTGATACTTGTATTTCTAGCCATCGCCTCAGTTATGCAGGAGGAAATCTGATGCAGGACTACGATGCTTTTAAATGAATTCAAAAGGAACTTGCACGATTTCTTGAATAAAACAATTATGATTAAAACTTTTAGCAATCAAAACAATAAAAGAAAATATGAGAGGGGTGCCACGCTTAGGCCAAGTCACATGCCAAATGCTTGGATTATCAAAATAACTTAGAATTTCAATAGCATGCAAATTAAGTAGTTTTCAACAAAGTCCCTACGCTAACAATGAGATTAGGAACATAGAAAGCTAAACTCAATTCCTACGATTACTAAGCTTGGCAAAGATTGGGGAACATGACCTTCATGAATCAAATCAATCGACAAGAGAGAGTTAAACTATGAAAATACAATAGTAGGAAGATTGGAAGACTTTTGTCACGGTTTGGACGTAATCCACCATGGAACTACATCAATTTGCTCCTCTATGGCTTCGGTGAAAGTATTTATAATGCGCTCTACATACTCTTCGACAGTGTGGTTGATATTCGGATTGACGTCGAAGAAAGTGGAGTGAAGGATGTGAACAAACTCTTGTTCGTCGTAGGCGATACCGTAATCAAGATCTGGATCATCCATTCGTTGATCTAGTTGCGTTGAAGTGTTGTGGGAGGTGGTCCTTTGCTGGCTTTGCCATTTTACCTTGAAAGAGAGAGGTTTCTCTCAAGAATCCAAGTAGGAGAAGGTAAAAGGAGGTGGCTGGCCAAGGGGGAAGGGCTAGGGGAATTTTGGTTCAGGTTTTGGGAGATTTAAGTGGAGGGAAATTTAGTTCAAACAGCTTCCTTCAAGATCCCTTGATTGAAATAATCAAGGAAGGGGAAGAGAAAGAGGGGCGACGGCAAGGGTGAGAGGGAGGGGTATTAATTTATGTCCAAAAGGAGAGGTTCTCCTTTGGAAAGAAATTAAATAAGAGGGGCTAGGGGAAATTTCGGCCAAGGATGAGGTGGAGGGAGAATTAGGAATTGTTTCCAAGAGGGGCTTAAGGGGTTTTGGAAATAAATCCCAAAGGATTTATTAAGGGGGCTGGCGG